>NW_007735370.1:22022-40220 GCF_000696425.1 Galeopterus variegatus | reverse complement strand
TCCTCTTATTTTTCTGGTCTCCACTGGTGTCTCTCCTGGTATCAATGATGTCAGGTGGGTGATAGGCCAAGTGCACAGTGACCATGGTTGTTACTGTAGTTTTGAACTGTCCTGTGGTAATAGTGGCTGTGGCAGTGGCTGTGATGGAACACCTGTGTAGAAGTGGTATTTCCAGAAGGCTCTTGCCTTCTTCCCTGTGGGGGAAGGGGAGTGCTGCCCACAGCTCTGGGCTAGGACCATGGGCATGCTCCTGCCTTCTGCCAGGTGGTGGATTCTGCACACAGATCCTGCCTAGGACCTAGAATCTGCTCTTGCCTTCTGCTGGGGAGGGGGGTGGGGCTGCCCCTTTCTTCACCTTTTAAAATAGCTGTGGCTGTCAATGGATACTACCCCAGCTCACATAAAGGAAAAACCACTATTGATGGGAACAATCCAAGGGGCAGAGGGTTCATACAGCCTTGGACAACCTTATGAATCTATATCACTCTTTCGATTCCAGATATAGGACTCCCTTGAGGATTTGTTGAAGGGTCCATCTCATGGTGAATTCCTGCTTTTTGTTTGTTTGTTTTTCTGGGAAAGATAGTATTTCTTCTTCTGAAAGAGAGCTTTGCTGGGCATAGTATTCTTGTTTAGCAGTCATTTTATTTTAGCACTTTGAATGCATAATCTCAATCTCTCCTGGCTTGTAGGGTTTCTGTTGAGAAATCTGATGTTAGCTTGATGGAAATTACTTTATAGGTGACTTCACACTTTTCTTTTGCTGTTTTAGAATTCCTCTGTCTCTTACTTTAACAATTTGACTATAATGTGTCTCAGAAAAGTCATTTTGGGGTTGAATCTCTTTGAGGATCTTTGAGCTTCTTGGATCAGGGAGACCATATTTCTCCGAATATTTTAGAAGATTTCTGTTATTATTTCATTAAACAAACAATCTTTCAATGCCTTTTCCTTTCTCTTCCCCTTCTGGTACACCCATGATATAGATGTTTGTTTGCTTACATTGTCAGAAAGATTTCTTAGGTATTTTTTATTTTTTTTTTTAGTTATTTTTCTTTCTTTTTTTTTTTTGGTTCAACTGTGTAAGTCAGAAATTCTTTCTTCCACTTTCTCTAGCCTTCTGCTTATGCTTTCATTTACATTTTTATTTCCATGAGGTAATTCTTCAGTTCCAGGATTTCTTCTTGGGTCTTTTTTATTGTTGTATATCGTTATTGAATTTCTCATACACATCCTGGATTTTTTTTTTAAACTTCATTGTGATTTCTACCTTTTTTTCTCACTTCATGTTGAGTTTCCTTAAGATTGCCATTTGGGATTCCTCTTCAGCTGATTCATCAGTTTCCTGATTTAGGGGGTCTAATACTGAAGAATGGTAGTTTTCTTTTGATAGAGTCATGTTTTCCTGTTTTTCCATTGCTTCTCATGTCTCTGTGTTGAATGTCTGGGCATCTGGTGTTACATTCATTTCTTTTAATTTTTTGAGTCGTTTTTGAGGGGAGACACTTTTATCTGTAGAAGTGTTCTATATTGATAGTTGGGTGTGTAATTGTAGGTTTGGCTCTGGGTGAGCCCAGTAATGTCAGCTCACTCCTTGCATCTTCTCCACTGGTGCACATAGGCTGCTGTATCAGATGGGACTTGGTTCCCATGGAAAGTGGGTATGAGTCTAGTCTGTTTGCTCCCCCCACCCCTTGCATACTCTCCACTGGTGCTCGTGGGCTTGCTGTGTCATACAGGGGCATGTCAGAAGGAGAGCATGGATACAGGCAACTGGCACAGGGGTGCTGAGTCAGGCAGAGCTCTGAGCTTCTGAGGAGGAAGGGTGTGGATGCAGGTGACCAGTACGATGAGCCAACTCAGTCCCTTCTTGCTGTTTGCTGGATCGGTGGTGGTGGAGCATTGAGTCAGGCAGGGCTTTTAGCTCCCAAGGAGAAGGAAGGAGTATATCCAGGCAGCTAGCATGGTCCCTCTACACTCTCTGCCGGGATGTGCAGGACTGCTGGGTTAGTGGAACTCTGAGCTCCCCAAGCTCCCAAAATGACAATGTCCAGTGGTGGCCCAGGACCAAGGGGGATGGGAGTCACTCTGTGTGTAGTTCCCCTCTGGAAAATTACAGTTGTGTGGGCTCTTAGCCACTCCACATGCTAGGCTCACTGTCCACAAGGGCCATATGGTTACTTTGCAACCTGATTTGCAGAAATGTGCAGTGGGAGTGCTGGCTACCAGCCCCCAGTCTACATTGACCAGGCAGTGCAGGGTTTCTCCAATCCCTATGTTGCTGTTTTGAGTTTCCATATCTTGGGGGGTTTTCCTCACTGTTTAGCTGGATTCTGTTGTTTTCTCTTAGACACTCTACTCTACAGGTAACTGTTACTTTGGACATTTTTTTGCATTAGAGGTAACAGCTGGCCTCCTGTAGTCAGCCATCTTGCCAGGGGGGAAAAAAGACCACAACACTGCTTTTCAGAGATATTTTAAAAGCAAAATAATTAATCAGTCAATCAATTAATTAATTTAAAGGCCTGGGAAAAATATATTAAGAAAAACATTTAAGTAAAAAAAGAACAGGATATCAACTTTGGATAAAGAAATTAAACAAAACATATTAAGCTAGCTGCTGAAGTTTATTTTATAATAATTAAAGTTATAATTTAAAATATACAAGAACATTATGAATCAAAAGAATGTGTAAAGTGAAGCCTGTTATACATATTTAAAGGGTAGAAACAAATACAAAGTTTTATATTAATATAACTAATTGATCTATTACAGATGAAACACAGAAATTTCTGACAAAAGCAGACCATTGGAAAATATTTTAAATAATTAAATAACAAATATTATATGCTAGAATTTGTATAATCTACTCAAAAAATTATGTAGAGAAATAAAATAAACTAAAATCATGCCAAAAGAAAATAAATAGAAGAAAATCAATTGTATAAATCTGTTACATTTAATTTTGAAATTATAAGCAGATTTAAATTAATTAATCCCCGTCATTATATATGACTAATAATATAGGCCAAATCAAGAAATCCAAAATATCAAAAATACAATGCAAAAAGTATTGTATAAATCTGTTACATTTAATTTTGAAATTATAAGCAGATTTAAATTAATTAATCCCCATCATTATATATGACTAATAATATAGGCCAAATCAAGAAATCCAAAATATCAAAAATACAATGCAAAAAGTAAGCTAAATAATCCCCCTCCCCCAAATAAAAATCCTGAGGAAAATGTAATGTAATCGAGATGACTATTTTTCATCTTTTAAAATAATTTTTAGTAGAATAGTCAAATTTAGAAACCTTCCTAAGTTAAGGAAAGCGGCTTTGTATGTTGAGCCTCTTACAAGGTTTATATTTTTCTCAAAACTCTTACTTCTTTGTATGTCCTTTGCATATGCTACAGCAGAATTTTCTTTATACCCTCATGTGTGTGTCCACACATACACATACAAACATATATGTATACGTATTTTTGTGTATGTATATTCATATTTGGCACCAATTGAAGAAGTGAAGACACTCCAACATTCTCAATGTGTTGCTAGTAAGGCCTAGCATCACATTGAGAATATTGGAGTGTCCTCACTTGTTGTGTAAAGTTTATTTTTGCAGTGGATCATGTAGATTTTCATAAATCCAAATATACTTTAAGCAATTGTAATTAAAAGCTCCCTTTGTTGTTTCTGTGTGTGCGAAAGCCTATCTCAGCTTCATGGATCTATGGCTAGAGGACAGGTCAGATAATTACTTCATTTTTGTTTTTTATTTTTTCCAAAATATCCCTAAGGAATAGTACCATAAAGAGCATAAACTTAGGCATAAGACAGATCCACTTTGCTGAACTTCTCTGAGCTTAATTTTCTCATCTGTAAAATAAGGCTAAAAATACCTTGTTTGTTTGTTTGTTTTGCCCAGCAACTTAAGAGAAATAAGGATTGATCTCGAATAACACCTGAAAAATAAGAAGATATGAGTAATCGGCCATCCCCTTCTTATTTCCCAAAGCCTAAATCTAGGACTTCTAAATTCTATGTCACTACTACAGCAAATGAAAGAGTAGATACCACCCTCAGGATTTTGGTCAAGACAGATTTCTCTTTATTTTTGTACTTTTTCATTACTAATGAAATTCTTCTTTTATTTTTTTCTTCTTCAGAATTTTTTTAAGAGGGGTAATTCTGGTGCTGCAGCCTATCCACATACATGCTGTTTCTGTTTCTCTCTCTCTCAATTTCTCTTCCCACCCCCCACCCCTGCACACACACACTCACAATTCACTCCTGATCATTTAAGGAGTAACACATTCCGGCTTACCTAATAGCCAGTGAGGTGACATATAAGGAAAAGGCTTGCAAAATGGGTAAGAGCCCTGGGTCTGGACAGCCTGGGCTTGACTCTTGGAACATCTACTTATCAATTCTGTGAACTTGGGCAAATTCTCTCTGCATCATATGTAAAATACAAAGTATAATAGTCACGACTCATAGAGGTGTTATGAGTATTACATGAGTTAACATATATAAACACTTGGAGCTGAGGTTGACATATAGTTAATGTTCAACAGGTGTTAGCTATTATTACTGCATAACTAATCTTTGAATGTATGTTGAATAAAAGTGTCCATTGCTAAGTATAATCCACATATTCCAAACTCTACTAGGATGTGACAATAAAGTGAGGTCACATTTTCTCCTCATAACCAAATTGTGATGGAACTAATCATCCTCTGGTCAAAAATCAGCCATCTTCGACAGGTCCCTCAGATATTTCTGAGATTTTTCCACTACCACTATTTATGTAGCTAGGATGTAGATCTTCTGGTTCTTTGACCCTTACTTAACTCTTTATCATGCCACCACTCCAAACCCTATATTACCAACGACCCTTGGAAATCATGGTTTGGTTGGATGCAGTTATTGCCCAGAGATCACCACTGTTATTCTCTTTTGGTATCATCTGGGTTTCCCCAACCTGTTTTACCTTTGCTATTCAAAACACCTCTGAACAACGGATCTTTTTTACTAGACTTTATTGAAGCTTTGTGGATAATGAAAGGAAGGTGCAATATTGAGAACAACTTTAAAGACTCTTTGCATGACTGGCTCCTTGTAATTTAGGATTATCTAAAATGTCGTCTCTTCAGAGAGACCTTCCTATCTAGTATTCCCTTAACACACCTTGCAATAATTTTCTCCTCCTCCTTCTCCTTATTCTTAATGACAGCTGAAATTATCTTATATGTTTATTTACTTGTTTGTTTCCTTGTTTTAGAAAGGGAGATCTTGTTTATTCTTGAGTCTTTAGAGCCTAAAATAAGGTATGCCCAACTATAGGAAAATAGTATACAGGTTTCATAAGAAAAGATGAGCAAATAAATGAATTGTTAATGAATGAATGAATGCACAGAACCAGATCTACCCAGAGCCTAAAATAAGGTATGCCCAACTATAGGAAAATAGTATACAGGTTTCATAAGAAAAGACGAGCAAATAAATGAATTGTTAATGAATGAATGAATGCACAGAACCAGATCTACCCTAGGACCCAGCTAATTTTTGCTCCACTTTCAGATATCAACTTGCATATGACTTTCTCAAGCAAGATCCTCTCCTCTCTAACACTCTAAACAAGGTAAGTTCTCCCTGTGAGATGATACCCCTGCACTTTATTTATCTGAAGCCATTATTTAATTATTTGCCTTCCCCACTTAATCGTCAGGGCAGGAAGATGTCTGTTTCATCTCATTTTGTGTCCCTACCTCCTAGAAGAGTGTATGTGGTATATAGTTGATGCTTTAATAAAATTTATTCCAATAAAAGAATTATTAAAATAGTATTTAAGTTGATGAAATAATATATAATTAAGAAATAGCTTTCTTCTAGGTATATATTCAAAGGAAAGGAAATCAACATGTCAAAGAGATATCTGCACTCTCATGTTTATCACAGACCTATTTATTTATAGTAGCCAGCATTTGGAATCAACCTAAAAGTCCATCAACAAACTATAGGATAAAGAAAATGTGGTATATACAGAATGGAATGCTACTCAGCCATAAAAGAGAATGAAATTCTGTCATTTGCAGCAACATGAATGAGCTTGGAGAAAATTATGTTCAGTGAAATAAGCTGGACACAGAAAGAGAAATGCTACGTATGTGGAAGCTAAAAAAGTTGATCTCACAGAAGCAGACAGTAGAATAGTGGTTACTAGAGACTGGTAAGGAGAGGGGATGGGGGGATGAAGAGAGGGTGGTCAATGGATACAAAATTGTAGAGAGATGGGAAGAATAGCATTCTACAGCAATATAGGGAGACTAAAGTCAACAACAAACTACTATGTAACTTTAAGTATCTACATAAGAGGATTTTGAATGTTCTCAACATAAAGAGGTGACAAGTATTTGAGGTAATGGATATGCTAAATACCCTGATATAATCATTGTATACCATACAAATGTACTCAAATATCACATTGTACTCCTTAAATATATGCAATTATCATGTCAATCAAGGAAAAATAAATTAGAAAGAAAAAAAATGTTCAGAGGCAAAAGTAGATTAGAGGTTACCACAAGCTGGGGGGAAGGAATAATAAGAAGTCATTGCTTAATGGGTGCAGAGTTTATGTTTAGGATGATGAAAAAGTTTTGGAAATACATGTGATCGTTACATAGCATTCTGAATGTAATTAATTCCACGCAATAGTATGTTTAAAAATGCTTAAAATGGCAATCCTTTTGCTGTGTATACATCTACCACAATAGAAAAATTAATTAAAATAAATAAATTCAATACTATAATTAAAAAACAAAGTAAAAAGAAAATAGCTTTCTTGATTAATGGAAAACACGAAATTGAAATTTTGTGAAAAAATCATTTTAAAATGTTGACCTGTCAAAGTTGACCTGCCTGCAAGAGACCACATATTGTTGTGACTTTTTCCATTTCTCACTCATGAGTTCTTCTATTCTCATCATTACTAAATATTTCAAATTCTTTCATTGCAATTAGGAGCCTTTCACAGTAACACTCAGCATTAAATGCATCATTTAACCCATAAGGTACTAATGCCTTCCATTAACAAATCTAATGACTAAGGAAATAGTTTTCCCATGTGTACTTTCACATTATTCTGTAAGGGGGAAAATTATAATAGTCAGTGCTTCTATTGTTATATCTAGTGTCATCAGAAGAAAGCTGCATTCAAAGTGACTAGTTCTAACCATGTCATCCATGTAAGCATTCTCAGCCTTCAGGAATGTGAGGACGATAGCACATTCCCACCTAAATTTTCATGACCAAAGTGGGGAAAACAGCCACTCAGCTGTTTCGGTGCTTAGGCTTTAAACCCTAACTTTTCATATATGATCACACAACAGCAAAGAACATCATTTAATTAAACAAAAATCACAATTTTTAAGTAATTCAATGCAATTGTGGTAAAATCACTCAGCCTAGAAGCAGACTTTGCCTCTACTTTGAAAAAGAATTATTTTTTACCATGCCACAGTTTCCTCATTTGTAAAGTAGATGTGATAATGGCTAGCAAATCTACAGAATTGCTTTAAAGTTTAAGAGAGAAGCGATAATGACCATAACAATAATTATAGCTCCTATTTATGATTTACTATGTACCAAGTATTGTGTTAAATATTTTTCCACACAACTTGATTCAAACTTTACCAAAACATTGTAATTTTGATGGATTTTTAAAAAAATAAAAATAAGGAACCAAGGCACAGAAGATTAGATTATTTGCCAGTGAGAAATGCCATGGTATAAAATTCTATTTGGCACCATCCATATTGCCATCTGTGTGCATGGCATCACTGGGAATCATGCAGCACCGTAGCCCTGAGTGTCTGAGCCAGGATTATAAACAAGCTTTTAAATATAATGCTCTACCACTTGGTTAGCTATGAAGTACAGCACAAATGCAATAGTATTAGCTAGTATCTTCATAAACATTTGTAAATATTAAAACAATTTTATTTTTATTTTTTTGCTGAAAATGAAGTATCCTAATTAAATGTATTTAAAAGGGAAGCCTGGTTATTAAGTTTATCATAAACACTAATTCTAAAGGAAGACCATTTAATCAAGCTTGAAAGAATTACCATATTGACCAAATTAGAGAATAAGTGTATAGAGAACTGTCTGCATTTAAATTAGCACAGTGGCAGCATTGCCTTCCTTGTTTACATCATATATTGAGGTATTATGCTCCATTTATTCAGAGTACAGCAGATATAGAAGCAGAGATATCACATGTGTTTTTTTGCAGAGAAATACAGAGGTTCAAGTTATAACTTTATAAGAATGTATATTGTAAAAGGACCCTCTCACTGTTGTGTCTTCTGAGCAAAGCTTTTATAGTCCGAGTTTCATGAATTGGTGTGTACCTTAAAACAAACCTTAATATGAACTTCAAACCTTCTCTTTTTATCTCCTTAAAAATAATTCAGAATCATCTTAATAATAATAGCTACTACACTTATTGAGGGCTTCCAATGTGCCAAGCCCTGTGCTAATAATGTTACATTGATTGCCTAATCTAATTCTCCTAGCCACTATAAGAGTTAGCAATATTATTGTGATTCCATTTTACAGAGACAGAAACTGAGGCACAAAGCCATTATCTAACTTGTCATGGGTCATACAAGCTACTTAAGAAATAAAGCTGAATAGAAACAAAAAGGTCTAGACTCCAGTAAATTTAAGCCAATGCTCTTAAATGTTAATCAAAGAGGTAATTCTAGAATCATTCCTACGAACTTCCCCCTCAAAACTAAACTATTTACTAGATTTTGAAAACACTCTACAGTTTATTTTGTTTTATTTTATTTTTATTGATCATACATATTCATTGGGCACAGAGCTGACCATCAGCACCTGTTCCCAAGATGTGGTGATCAGATCAAATCCATCAGCATGCACATCACCTCAAATTGCATTTATTCCCTACACCCCCCACCCAATCTTTCCACAACCTCCACTTCCTTTCCCCTACCCCCTAGCAACTCTAAATTGTACTCTCCCTTTGCAAGTCCAACACACCACTATGGTCTTTCTTTCCTTCCTTCTTTCTCTCTTAGCTTCCACTTATGAGAGGACAAGTGGTATTTTTCCTTCTGTGACCAGCTTATTTCACTTAACATAATTTTCTCCAAGTTCATCCACATCACTGTGAATGACAGAATTTCACTCTTTTTTTACGGGTGAGTAGTATTCCATTGTGTATATATACCAGATTTTCCTTATCCAGTCATCCATCAATGGATATTTAGGTTGGTTCCATACCTTGGATATTGTAAATAGAGCTGCAATGAACGTGGGAGTGCAGGTATATCTTCAACATGATGATTTCCATTCCTTTGAGTATATACCCAGAAGTGAGATTGCTGGATTATATGGTAGGTCTATCTGTAGTTGTTTGAGAAACCTCCATACTGTTTTCCAGTTTGGCTGTACTAATTTACGGTCCTACCAACAGAGTAGAAGAGTTCCCCTTTCCCCACATCCTCACCAGCATTTGTTCTTCTCAGTCTTTTTGATTATAGCCAGTCTGACTGGGGTGAGATGATCTCTCAACGTCGTTTTAATTTGCATTTCCCTGATGATTAATGATGTTGAGCATTTTTTCCAGTACCTATTCGCCATTTATATGTCTTCCTTTGAAAACATACAAAGGAAAACATTCAGCTCCTTTTCCCATTTTTTTTTAATTGGGTTGTTTTTTTTTAACTGTGTAGTTGTTTGATTTCCTTGTATATTCTGGATATTAATCAGTTGTTGGTTGTATGGTTTGCAAATATTTTCTCTCATTTTCAGGTTGTCTTTTCACTCTGTTGATTATTTCTTTTGCCATGCAGAAGCTTTTTAGTTTGATATAATCCTATTTATTTATTTTTTCTTTTGTTACTTGTGCTTTTGGACTCTTATTCATGAAGTCTTTGCCCACTCTTGCTTCCTGAAGTGTTTCCCCTATGTTTTCCTTTAGTAGTTTTATACTTTCAGGTCTTTAATCCATTTTGAGTTGATTTTGGTATATGGTGAGAGGAGCAGGTCTCCTTTAATTTTTTTGCATATGGATGTCCATTTTTCCTAGCACCATTTATTAAAGAGGAAGTCTTTTCACCAATGTATTTTATTGTTGCCTTTGCCAAAGATCAGTTGGCTATAAGTATGTTGGTTGACTTCTGAGTTCTCTATTCCATTCTGTTGGTCAGAGTGTCTATTTTTGTGCTAGTACCAAGCTGTTTTGTTTACTATAGCTTTGTACTGTAATTTGAAGTCGATAGTGTTATACCTCCAGTTTTATTTATTTTTTATTTTTTTGGCTAAGGATTATTTTGGTTATTTAGGGTCTTCTGTTGTTCCATATGAATGTTAGGATCATTTTTTCTATTTCTGTGAAGAATGTCATTGGTGTTTTGAAGGGAATTTCATTGAATCTGTAGATCACTTTGGGTATTATGGGCATTTTCGTAATGTTGATTCTTCCAATCCAGGAACTTGGAATGTCTTTCCACCTTTTTGGATGTTCTTTAATTTCCTTTAGTACTGATTTGTAGTTCTCTCTGTAGGGATATTTCACCTCCTTGGTTAAACTGATTCCTAGGTATTTTATTTATTTATTTATTTATTTATTTTGATAACTATTGTAAATGGGCTTACTTCCTTGATTTCTTTTTATGCTAGTACATTATTGAAGAACATAAATTTTATAGATTTGGGGATGGTGATTTTATATCCTGCAATGTTACTGAAATTGTTCATCGCTCTAAGAATTTTTTGATAGAGTCTTTAGGTTTTTCTGTACATTGGATTGTTTCATCTGCAAACAAAGACAGTTTGACTTTGTTTTTTTCCAATCTGTATACTCTTTATTTCTTTCTCTTGCCTGATTGCTCTGGCTATTACTTTTAACACTGTGTTAAATAAAGAGTATGATAGTACACATCTTTGTCTTTTTCCTGTTCTTAAGGGAAAAGCTTTCAGTTTTTCTCCATTCGAGATGATACTGACAGTGGGTTTGTCATATATATGGCTTTTACTGTGTTGAGATAGTTTGAAGAAATATATATCTAATTTGCTGAGAGCCTTTATCATGAAGTGATGTTGAATTTTGTTGAATACTTTTTCTACATCTATTGAGATAATCATATGGTTTTTGTCTTTGATTTTGTTCATGTGGTATATCACATTTATTGACTTGAATATGTTGAATCATCCTTTTTTCCCTGGGATTAATCCCACTTGATAATAGTTTATAATTTTTTTGATGTGTTGCTATATTCTGATTGCTAGCATTTTATTGAGGATTTTTGCATCTATGCTCATCCAGAGATATTGGCCTGTAGTTTTCTTTTATTTGCTGTGTCTTTGTCTGGTTTTGGTATCAAGCTGATGCTGACCTCATAGAATGAGTTTGGGAGAGTAGCCTCTGTTTCTGCTTTTTGGAATAGTTTGAAGAGAACTGGTATTAATTCCTCTTTAATGATTTGGTAAAATTCCACAGTAAAGCCATCCAGACCTAGGTTTTTTCTTTATTGAGAGACTGCTGATTACTGCTTCAGTCTCCTTGCTTGTTATTAGTCTGTTTAGGTTTTCTACCTCTTCTGGGTTCAGTTTTGGTAGTTTTTATGTGTCCATAAATTTATCCATTTCCTCCCAGTTTTCAAATTTGTTGGCATGTAGTTGTTTGTAGTAGTCTCTAAGATTCTTTTTATGTCTGTGGTATCAGCTGTAATGTCTCCTTTTTCATTTCTTATTTTTGTTATTTGAGTTTTCTCTCTCTTTTTTTTTCTTTCTTTCTTTTTTTGTTAACCTAGCTAATGGTTTGTCCATTTTGTTTATCTTCTCAGAAAACCAACATTTTGTTTCATTGATCTTTTGCATTATTTTGGGAATTCTATTTCATTTAGTTTTTCTCTGACCTTAATAATTTCTTTTCATCTACTAACTTTGAGATTGGATTGTTCTTGTTTTTCTAGTTCTTTGAGATGTAGCATTAGGTTGTTTATTTGAAATCTTTCTAATTTTTTTTATGTATGTGTTTATTGCAATAAACTTCCCTCTTAGTACTGCTTTTGCAGTGTCCTACAGATTCCGATATGATGTGCCTTTATTTTTGTTGATTTCAAGAAATTTTTTGATTTCTTATTTAATTTCTTCTTAGACCCATTGGTCATTCAGGAGCCTGCTGTTTAATATCCGTGTATTTCTGCTGTACGGCCAAGGCGGATTTAAAGTCTATTTTATCCATTATAAGAATAGCTACCCCTCTCATTTTTGGTTTCCATTTACATGGTATATCTTTCTCCATCCCTTCACTATTACTCTGTCTGCATCTTTACAGGTGAGGTGAGTCTCTTGAAGACAGCATACAGTTGGGTCTAGCTTTTTAATTCAATTTGTCAATCTTTGTTTTTTGAAGGGGGAGTTTAATCCATTTACATTTAGAGTTGTTACTGTCTTACTCTAGGCATTTTATCACTTTTTGTTAAGATATTTTAAATATATTTTAGTCTTTCTCCTTTTATTATTCATCTTCAACATTTGTTGGTCTTTTGAGGTGGTAAGATTTAGTTTCCTTTTTCTTTCTCATTTGCATTTGTGTTTTACCAGTGGGTTTTGTCCTTTCTTGTGTATTCATGGTAGTGATTATTGTTTTTCAGATTCTAGATGCAGGACTCCCTTGAGAATCCCTGCAGTACTGGTCATGCAGAGATGAACTCATACAGTTTTTGTTTGTCTGGAAAATACACTATTTCTCCCTCATTTCTGAAGGACAGCCTTGCTGGGTATAGTATTCATGGCTGGCAGACTTTTTTTTTCTTTTAGTATTTTGAATATATCATCCCATTTTCTTCTCACTTGTACAGTTTCATTTGAAAATTCTATTGTAAGTCTAATGGAAGCTCCCTTATAAGTGACTTGATACTTTTCTCTTGCTGCTTTTAGGTTCTCTCTATGTCTTTGAGTTTTGCTAGCTTTACTATTATATGTCTTGGAGAGGATTTTTTGGGCTGAATCTGTTTGGGGATCTTTGAGCTTCCTGGATCTGAAGGTCTGTGCCTGTTCCTATACCTGGGAAATTTTCCAGTATTTTTTCATTGCATAGATTTTCAATACCTTTACCTTTCTCCTCCTCTTCTGGAATGCCTATGGTTTGGATGTTTGTGTACTTAAGGTTGTCTCCTAGCTCTCTTAGACTTTCTCCACTTTTTTAAAATTCTTTTTTCCTTTTTTTATTTTTTATTTTTTTGTTTGTGCCAGGTTATTTTGTAAAGACCATTTTTTAGATCAGTAATTCTTTCTTTTGCTTGTTCTAGTCTGCTGCTTAAGCTCTCAGTTGTATTTTAAATTTCATTGAATGAATCCTTCAGTTCCAGGAGTTTTGCTACATTCTTTTCTAAGGTATTAATCTCTTTGTAAATTTCTTCTTCATGTCCTGGATATTTTTTTCTCATTTCATTGTGTTGTCTAACTGAGTCTTCTCTTGTCTCCTTGAATTTCCTTAAGATTGCTATGCAGAATTCCTTTTCAGTCATTTCAGGGGTTTCCTGTTCTGTAGAGGAATATTATTATATTCCTTTGGAGGTGTCAAATTTACTCATTTTCTCATATTTCTAGTGTCTCTATGTTGATGTTTGGTCATCTGGTACATCAGTTGATTCTTATATTACTGTTGAATGGACTTTGAGGAGAAAGACTTCCTCTTTCTCCATGCTCCTCTGGTTACTCTCCTTGTGTCAATGCAGTTGAATGTGTAGTGGGCAACCTGCATGTTGGTCGTGGCTGCTACTGTGGCAGCAAGCCACCCTTACAGCAGTAGAAACTGTGGTAGTGGCTGCTGTGGATCACATCCACAGAAGCAATGTGGGGCCTCCCAGTTTCAGTAGTGCTGGGTCCTGCCTTCTGTGTGGGTGGAGGGAGGCTGCCTGGGGTTTTTCTCTGCCTGGGCCTCCCTGGTCACAATCGGTACTATACTTTAGCTTTTGAGTTTTTTCTACATCATTGTCTTTTTCTGAAATTTGCTTTTTATGAACTATTAGAATAGTCCTGTGTTTAAAATTCTAGCATTAGGACACCTTTCCTCATGAAAATGAAGCACTTTTCTTGACCTTTTAGTTTTCTTATCATGTGCTGCCTTGTGTTGCAGTTATTTGGAGACAGAAATCATAGTACTGTCTGTTTCTTCCAATGTCAAGAAATGTCACTATTCAAAGAAGCCATCTAATAATTATTTGTGGAACAAAGAGAATGAAATGAAGAACATAAAGAGAAAAGCAGTTGATCAGGCAACAATTTATTTAGTTAAATCAGACTATAAACATTTTCAGGTTTGTAAAAGCAAGGTGCACTAGGCCTATAGTCCCTAAAAGAAGAGACATGACCCTTCTTCGTCTTGACTCTGGTGTCCAGAATTCTCCCTTCCCTTTAGGGTTTCTGTCTTTGATATTTGCCAACATTTCTATGCCCAGGATTAGGCAGTTCATGCTACTTCTCCCATTTATAGTTATGTACCTATTTCGGCCAAAATTATTTTTCCTTGATGATCTGAGCATGAAAAATATAGAGTAGCATTTTCAAAATGAACATTAGTCTATGCCAAATAGAGCAATAAGATGATTTTAGGAAATAAAATTAAACAAGTTTCTAAAGGAGAAGTTTTTAGTTCTTAGCTATCACAAGTAGCAAAATATTATCATACAAAAATATTCGTCAGTTTACACACATTACTTCATCCCAGTGAGAGAGGTATTATTTTTACTCCCATTTTGTATTCTACAGAGAATTTAAGTAATTTGCCCATCTATACATGATTAGTGGTAGAACTGGAATATGAACTCAGATTTGCCAGATATTAAAATCATTTCTGTTAACCATTATGTCTTACTGAGGCTCCCAAATCCTTCTTCCTAAGGACAGCTCCACCACCTGTCCTAACTATGTCCATGTGTCATTCTTTCTGTCCCTCCCTCAGTGGGCTCAGTACCATTGGCATCCTGGCTAGTCTCCCTACACAACTTGCTTCATTCTCCAGATGATTTCAGAAAAGGTAATAGAAACTGTTTTTTCATAGGCTCCTTCCATTTCTGGAAGAAGCTAGGATAAAAAGGACTAGAGAATAGAATCTTGGCACTAACTCTGGAGACTTCCCCCACAAACCAGGAAGGGCAGACCCCGAAATGATGTTCCTTCCTCATACAACTTTGTTTCCTGTCTCATTCCAGGGATTGTCAATCAGGCAAGAGTCTCCATCCACCCACACATATGCAAGGACTGGGTTTTATTATGACAACTAGCATTTATTGTCATCTTCTATTTTTCCCATATTGCATATGGGACCTTTATCCCATATTGTATCTGATCCTACCTCATCAAAATTTAATTAATATTTAAGCATAAATATAGCTCTGATATAGTGCAAACATGTACACACATGTATGCACATAAAATCATCCTATTTTTACATGATGCAATTCCACACCTATAGGTATTTTCTCACAGTGTCTTTCAAGTTTCACTTAGCAGTGTTGTGGCCAAGCAAGCTGTATGAATTCCACAAATAGTATTGATAGTCTGGTGTAATTCAGGGGTGGTCTTATTCTTATAGCCAAACTCTTTGCGCCTTTTCATAGTTTACAAACACTTCTATCTAGTTCTCCCTCTGTGCTTTCATCAACCACGAATGTACAATTATCCCATTTGGCAGAGGGGATATAGCCTCTGATAATCAGACAACAATCTGAAGGTAGAAGCTAACAGTGGAAAAAGTGGGAAACTGATTCTTGACTTGAACTCCAAAGCCTGAACTCTTTGCATCATCTCCTGTTGCCTCTTTTCATGTGTTTCCCAGATTCTTTCTTCATCCTAAATTATTCTCTTCTCTGCAAAGTTGCTGATATTGCTCATCTGTGGAGTCGAACATTTCCCCAGGAAAAATCTCCAGCCAATTGTATTACCAGCATGCTTTTACCTGGGTGGAGTTGTTAATTTTTCTCCTAAGTCTTTTACTTCTCAATGAAATGCCTGGACACAGTCCAAGGCAAAATGGGTTGAATGGCTCTGTGCCCTCTAACGCTCTGTCAGCTAATGCAGGGTCTGCGTGACTGAAGGCAGTTGATCCCCAAAAGCAGGTCTCTGCATTTTCTCAGTAGCCCGAAGGCTAAGACTCCAACAAGCCAGCACATTGCCAGGGGTGGCCTCTGGTTTCTACACTGCAGCTCTCTTGTTTGCCACCTTTGTTTTCTAAGTGGAAGAAAAGAAAGGATGAAAGGTCTTTCCTATCTGCATCTGCAGTTTATTGCCTGCAGTTTATCTGTCACCTCTTCTGACTATGTACATTCATATGAATGGAACATTCAGTAATAATTCCAAGATGCAACTTCTCATGAATTAATGCTAACTTCTACAAATTACTACCTATAACCACATAAACAACTGTGGTCTCAGTTCAGCTAAGTAACACCACATCTGGGACATATATACAATTACACACTACAGCACTGCCAAGGCTGATAAATAATAATGACCTATTCTTTATGTCCCAAAGGCCAAACCACCATTACAGCCTCCCTCCACTACTGCAACAACCTCCAAATTCTTTCCTGTATACATTCTTGACCTGCACAACATAACCTTCAAAAATTAACCAATGGGATATTTGAAAACATGAATCATGTCATGTCACTCCCCTTCTTAGCACCATCCTATGGCTTCCTGTTACTCTTAGAATAAAATCTAAACTTACAAAAGCTGGCTGCTTAGATTTTATTCAGAGAATATCCTCAGAGGAACCCTTGGCAAATTCAAGATGATCATGACTTCAAAAACACCCATCAAAGGAAAGTATTTCCTGTAAAAGTATTTGGATTCAGGGGGAGAATTTGAAAGCAGTAAAAAGAAGAGATACTCACAGTGAAGGATGACTGGCTGGAAGATAATCACCAAAGAAAATGATATGCTCTTTATGGTGATCTGAAGAAAAGCAGTCAGGGTCAAGATTGTTGTTAAGTCTTTACCAGAAAGTAGGACTATTTGGCTCAAAATCAAGCAATGGATTGCTTTACTCTGTTAATTTCTGATTTTGGTGATCTGAAGAAAAGCAGTCAGGGTCAAGATTGTTGTTAAGTCTTTACCAGAAAGTAGGATTATTTGGCTCAAAATCAAGCAATGGATTGCTTTACTCTGTTAATTTCTGATTTAAAAAAAAATTAGAATTCTAGGGATTATGGCATTGTATTAGTCTGTATCTATTGCTCATAACAAAATACCTGAAACTGTATAATTTATGAAGAAAATTAAATGTATTGCTTACAGTTTCAGAGGCTATAAAGTCCAAAGTCCAGGGAATACCTCTGGTGAGGGCCTTGGTGGTGCCCACACACCAATAATATCAATGTACATACTATTATTTGTCAGGTACTATCCTAAGTGTTTCACACACATTTATTCATTTAATCTTTACAACAACCCTGTGAAGTAAGTACTATTAGTATCCCCATTGCAGAGACGGAGATGCTGACAGAAAGTGGACGGGTTCATTTTTAAATTCAGTGAGACTGAAACGCCTGTGAGATATTCATGTGTGGATAATCAGGAGGCCATTGTACATGATCCTGGAACTCAGAAGAGAAATGACATTAGAGTTAGACCTTAGAATCTTCAACCTATGGAAGGAAACTAGGGCAGAGGCACTGGAGAAGATCTGCTAGGAGCATGTGCAGTGTGAGAAAGGGGCCAGAGCACTATAGAGCACCAAATATGCCATGATCTGTCACTAAACACATTAGCAGCATCCTTTGCTACTGAACTGTTACTGAGAGCAGCTCCCTTTATGAAGAAAAAAGAGCCCAGATTCCACAATCTTTGCCCTAAAAAAAATTAAGCTTTGATGAGTTTTGGGAGGACAATCAATCCACTGCAGGTGTCTTTAAAGAAAAATGGAAATTAAAAAAATAGGCTATTCCAAGATTCTTAATCCAAAGAAAAGTATTTTCCAAGACAAGAACTCATGGCTCCACACTCTGCCACAGTGCTTCCAAATGATTTGTTATGAAGAACCAATTTCCTTCTTTCTTTCTTTCTTTCTTTCTTTCTTTCTTTCTTTCTTTCTTTCTTTCTTTCTTTCTTTCTTTCTTTCTTTCTTTCTTTCTTTCTTTCTT
>NW_007735370.1:15339-21022 GCF_000696425.1 Galeopterus variegatus | reverse complement strand
TTCAATACCTTTACCTTTCTCCTCCTCTTCTGGAATGCCTATGGTTTGGATGTTTGTGTACTTAAGGTTGTCTCCTAGCTCTCTTAGACTTTCTCCACTTTTTTAAAATTCTTTTTTCCTTTTTTTATTTTTTATTTTTTTGTTTGTGCCAGGTTATTTTGTAAAGACCATTTTTTAGATCAGTAATTCTTTCTTTTGCTTGTTCTAGTCTGCTGCTTAAGCTCTCAGTTGTATTTTAAATTTCATTGAATGAATCCTTCAGTTCCAGGAGTTTTGCTACATTCTTTTCTAAGGTATTAATCTCTTTGTAAATTTCTTCTTCATGTCCTGGATATTTTTTTCTCATTTCATTGTGTTGTCTAACTGAGTCTTCTCTTGTCTCCTTGAATTTCCTTAAGATTGCTATGCAGAATTCCTTTTCAGTCATTTCAGGGGTTTCCTGTTCTGTAGAGGAATATTATTATATTCCTTTGGAGGTGTCAAATTTACTCATTTTCTCATATTTCTAGTGTCTCTATGTTGATGTTTGGTCATCTGGTACATCAGTTGATTCTTATATTACTGTTGAATGGACTTTGAGGAGAAAGACTTCCTCTTTCTCCATGCTCCTCTGGTTACTCTCCTTGTGTCAATGCAGTTGAATGTGTAGTGGGCAACCTGCATGTTGGTCGTGGCTGCTACTGTGGCAGCAAGCCACCCTTACAGCAGTAGAAACTGTGGTAGTGGCTGCTGTGGATCACATCCACAGAAGCAATGTGGGGCCTCCCAGTTTCAGTAGTGCTGGGTCCTGCCTTCTGTGTGGGTGGAGGGAGGCTGCCTGGGGTTTTTCTCTGCCTGGGCCTCCCTGGTCACAATCGGTACTATACTTTAGCTTTTGAGTTTTTTCTACATCATTGTCTTTTTCTGAAATTTGCTTTTTATGAACTATTAGAATAGTCCTGTGTTTAAAATTCTAGCATTAGGACACCTTTCCTCATGAAAATGAAGCACTTTTCTTGACCTTTTAGTTTTCTTATCATGTGCTGCCTTGTGTTGCAGTTATTTGGAGACAGAAATCATAGTACTGTCTGTTTCTTCCAATGTCAAGAAATGTCACTATTCAAAGAAGCCATCTAATAATTATTTGTGGAACAAAGAGAATGAAATGAAGAACATAAAGAGAAAAGCAGTTGATCAGGCAACAATTTATTTAGTTAAATCAGACTATAAACATTTTCAGGTTTGTAAAAGCAAGGTGCACTAGGCCTATAGTCCCTAAAAGAAGAGACATGACCCTTCTTCGTCTTGACTCTGGTGTCCAGAATTCTCCCTTCCCTTTAGGGTTTCTGTCTTTGATATTTGCCAACATTTCTATGCCCAGGATTAGGCAGTTCATGCTACTTCTCCCATTTATAGTTATGTACCTATTTCGGCCAAAATTATTTTTCCTTGATGATCTGAGCATGAAAAATATAGAGTAGCATTTTCAAAATGAACATTAGTCTATGCCAAATAGAGCAATAAGATGATTTTAGGAAATAAAATTAAACAAGTTTCTAAAGGAGAAGTTTTTAGTTCTTAGCTATCACAAGTAGCAAAATATTATCATACAAAAATATTCGTCAGTTTACACACATTACTTCATCCCAGTGAGAGAGGTATTATTTTTACTCCCATTTTGTATTCTACAGAGAATTTAAGTAATTTGCCCATCTATACATGATTAGTGGTAGAACTGGAATATGAACTCAGATTTGCCAGATATTAAAATCATTTCTGTTAACCATTATGTCTTACTGAGGCTCCCAAATCCTTCTTCCTAAGGACAGCTCCACCACCTGTCCTAACTATGTCCATGTGTCATTCTTTCTGTCCCTCCCTCAGTGGGCTCAGTACCATTGGCATCCTGGCTAGTCTCCCTACACAACTTGCTTCATTCTCCAGATGATTTCAGAAAAGGTAATAGAAACTGTTTTTTCATAGGCTCCTTCCATTTCTGGAAGAAGCTAGGATAAAAAGGACTAGAGAATAGAATCTTGGCACTAACTCTGGAGACTTCCCCCACAAACCAGGAAGGGCAGACCCCGAAATGATGTTCCTTCCTCATACAACTTTGTTTCCTGTCTCATTCCAGGGATTGTCAATCAGGCAAGAGTCTCCATCCACCCACACATATGCAAGGACTGGGTTTTATTATGACAACTAGCATTTATTGTCATCTTCTATTTTTCCCATATTGCATATGGGACCTTTATCCCATATTGTATCTGATCCTACCTCATCAAAATTTAATTAATATTTAAGCATAAATATAGCTCTGATATAGTGCAAACATGTACACACATGTATGCACATAAAATCATCCTATTTTTACATGATGCAATTCCACACCTATAGGTATTTTCTCACAGTGTCTTTCAAGTTTCACTTAGCAGTGTTGTGGCCAAGCAAGCTGTATGAATTCCACAAATAGTATTGATAGTCTGGTGTAATTCAGGGGTGGTCTTATTCTTATAGCCAAACTCTTTGCGCCTTTTCATAGTTTACAAACACTTCTATCTAGTTCTCCCTCTGTGCTTTCATCAACCACGAATGTACAATTATCCCATTTGGCAGAGGGGATATAGCCTCTGATAATCAGACAACAATCTGAAGGTAGAAGCTAACAGTGGAAAAAGTGGGAAACTGATTCTTGACTTGAACTCCAAAGCCTGAACTCTTTGCATCATCTCCTGTTGCCTCTTTTCATGTGTTTCCCAGATTCTTTCTTCATCCTAAATTATTCTCTTCTCTGCAAAGTTGCTGATATTGCTCATCTGTGGAGTCGAACATTTCCCCAGGAAAAATCTCCAGCCAATTGTATTACCAGCATGCTTTTACCTGGGTGGAGTTGTTAATTTTTCTCCTAAGTCTTTTACTTCTCAATGAAATGCCTGGACACAGTCCAAGGCAAAATGGGTTGAATGGCTCTGTGCCCTCTAACGCTCTGTCAGCTAATGCAGGGTCTGCGTGACTGAAGGCAGTTGATCCCCAAAAGCAGGTCTCTGCATTTTCTCAGTAGCCCGAAGGCTAAGACTCCAACAAGCCAGCACATTGCCAGGGGTGGCCTCTGGTTTCTACACTGCAGCTCTCTTGTTTGCCACCTTTGTTTTCTAAGTGGAAGAAAAGAAAGGATGAAAGGTCTTTCCTATCTGCATCTGCAGTTTATTGCCTGCAGTTTATCTGTCACCTCTTCTGACTATGTACATTCATATGAATGGAACATTCAGTAATAATTCCAAGATGCAACTTCTCATGAATTAATGCTAACTTCTACAAATTACTACCTATAACCACATAAACAACTGTGGTCTCAGTTCAGCTAAGTAACACCACATCTGGGACATATATACAATTACACACTACAGCACTGCCAAGGCTGATAAATAATAATGACCTATTCTTTATGTCCCAAAGGCCAAACCACCATTACAGCCTCCCTCCACTACTGCAACAACCTCCAAATTCTTTCCTGTATACATTCTTGACCTGCACAACATAACCTTCAAAAATTAACCAATGGGATATTTGAAAACATGAATCATGTCATGTCACTCCCCTTCTTAGCACCATCCTATGGCTTCCTGTTACTCTTAGAATAAAATCTAAACTTACAAAAGCTGGCTGCTTAGATTTTATTCAGAGAATATCCTCAGAGGAACCCTTGGCAAATTCAAGATGATCATGACTTCAAAAACACCCATCAAAGGAAAGTATTTCCTGTAAAAGTATTTGGATTCAGGGGGAGAATTTGAAAGCAGTAAAAAGAAGAGATACTCACAGTGAAGGATGACTGGCTGGAAGATAATCACCAAAGAAAATGATATGCTCTTTATGGTGATCTGAAGAAAAGCAGTCAGGGTCAAGATTGTTGTTAAGTCTTTACCAGAAAGTAGGATTATTTGGCTCAAAATCAAGCAATGGATTGCTTTACTCTGTTAATTTCTGATTTAAAAAAAAATTAGAATTCTAGGGATTATGGCATTGTATTAGTCTGTATCTATTGCTCATAACAAAATACCTGAAACTGTATAATTTATGAAGAAAATTAAATGTATTGCTTACAGTTTCAGAGGCTATAAAGTCCAAAGTCCAGGGAATACCTCTGGTGAGGGCCTTGGTGGTGCCCACAGTGACCCAGGGCTCTCACATGGCAGAAATGGCAGAGCAGAGAGAGAGAGAGAGAGAGAGAGAGAGTCCAACCTCTTCATTCACTCTCCTTTTAAAGACACCAGAACCACCCCCATTATTCCAAGAATGGATCAATCCTTTCATGAAGGTAGTCCTCACAATCTATGCACCTCTTCAAGTCCCCACCTTTTGATTATCATAATAGGATTTCCCACTCTCAATGGTTACAGTGGTATTAAGCTTTGATGAGTTTTGGGAGGACAATCAATCCACTGCAGGTGTCTTTAAAGAAAAATGGAAATTAAAAAAATAGGCTATTCCAAGACTCTTAATCCAAAGAAAAGTATTTTCCAAGACAAGAACTCATGGCTCCACACTCTGCCACAGTGCTTCCAAATAATTTGTTATGAAGAACCAATTTCCTTCTTTCTTTCTTTCTTTCTTTCTTTCTTTCTTTCTTTCTTTCTTTCTTTCTTTCTTTCTTTCTTTCTTTCTTTCTTTCTTTCTTTCTTTCTTCTTTCTTTCTTTCCTTTCTTCTCTCTCTCTCTCTCTTTTGTTTTCTATTCACCACAAACCAATGCTTTAAGTTAAATGAAAGTATAAACATATATGCCAAATACAAGTCTACATTTCTCCATTGTTAGGTTCAATAGACATAAAGTTACTCTACAAGATTGCCATACAGCTGTTTCAGTGTTTATTCTCAATTCTGTACTTATCACATTACAGACCAGTAGCAGACTGTGGATCACCACCGGACTACAACTAGCACTTTGAATTGCCCTACTCTCTGTGTCTTCCCTAACCAGCCACACTTCCAGGTTCACGAGATCTGCATAGCAAGGTGGGGCTGGACTTGCATAAGCCCTGACAAAGCAGGCTGTTGCTCTCTCTCTGAATGCATTTCTTATTCCTTGGATATTAACCTCACCATGAAGTCATTTCCTCTGAGCAGCAAAATGAATCCTGGACCTTGAATCGACTTTAGGCAGAAGGCAGAAGGCTCTTCATGCTGATCATGTTGAGCAACTTGAAAAATACTCAGAACGACCAACCAACCATATTCTCTCTCTCTCTCTCTCTCTCTCTCTCTCTCTCACACACACACACACACACACACACACACATACACACACACACACACACACGGGTACATCAAAAAATTCATGGAAAGATTTATATTATCTTTTAATTCTATTTCCCACAAACTTTTTGCAGCACCTCTCTCTATATATGTGTATGTATATATATATAACATATCCTTTATAATTTATCAGTAATTTTCTCAGACAATTGTTTTCCATAGGAAGAACACTTTGAAAAACATATTGTAATCATTTTTCCAAAATTGCTTTGTGGCATTCCTTCTAGAACTTCTCAACTTCTCCTTCTTTCTTTTTTTTCCAGATAAAATATCACCATTCAGCATATTATATTTTATTTCTTTGCTTGTTTTCCTATCCCCACCAATAATATCAATGTACATACTATTATTTGTCAGGTACTATCCTAAGTGTTTCACACACATTTATTC
>NW_007735370.1:13602-15243 GCF_000696425.1 Galeopterus variegatus | reverse complement strand
TATCAATGTACATACTATTATTTGTCAGGTACTATCCTAAGTGTTTCACACACATTTATTCATTTAATCTTTACAACAACCCTGTGAAGTAAGTACTATTAGTATCCCCATTGCAGAGACGGAGATGCTGACAGAAAGTGGACGGGTTCATTTTTAAATTCAGTGAGACTGAAACGCCTGTGAGATATTCATGTGTGGATAATCAGGAGGCCATTGTACATGATCCTGGAACTCAGAAGAGAAATGACATTAGAGTTAGACCTTAGAATCTTCAACCTATGGAAGGAAACTAGGGCAGAGGCACTGGAGAAGATCTGCTAGGAGCATGTGCAGTGTGAGAAAGGGGCCAGAGCACTATAGAGCACCAAATATGCCATGATCTGTCACTAAACACATTAGCAGCATCCTTTGCTACTGAACTGTTACTGAGAGCAGCTCCCTTTATGAAGAAAAAAGAGCCCAGATTCCACAATCTTTGCCCTAAAAAAAGGGCAAAGATGAATGGTATTAGAACATGATGCTAGTGATGAGGAGAGGGGAAGGAACGGAAAACTGAGCTCACAGAAACAGTATCTCTGTGGGAACGAGAACCACATGGAATCAAAACCCACAGGGCAAACACTCCATCAGTCTGCAAACTTCTCTAGGGTTCTCATGGGAGGCAATGGGAGACTTGTTCTTCGTGGCCCAAGGAGATGAAATGAGGACATGTGGGTGAAAGCTATAGAGAAACATATTTCAGCTCGTATGAAGAGGGGTTTCCCATAGCCAGAGCTCTCAAGGTGGAACCGGTTCCCTATCATCAGCTACCATTGGGAAAAGGCCAGGTTCCACTTGAGGGTTAGACAGGACGGATCCTCTCTGTACCCATGAGAAATCCTCACAATCTTTCCCACGGTTGTGAGGAAGGATGTGAGGACAGAAAAGTGTTTTTCCAGGTTGGGCAAGAACTGTGAGACAATAGCTGCGTGGTTCTCAGACAGCTCTCATTCTCAACAGTGACACAGGTGATGAAAAGACAGGTCTGTGTGCCAGAGCCAACAATGGTGTTCACAGGGCAATGGCACTTTGAGTCCAGGTGATCAGTAACTAGGTGTTCTCCCACAATGTAGGAGGGAAAGTCTAGTTCAAAGTCTCTCCTGCACCCTGGAATTCACCAAAAAGCAGAATCACAGAAATCTCTTGGTTGGAATGACCGCTAAGTACTAGCTGAGCTCTTGCCTATGTGAAAATCTCCTTTGCACCATCCCTGATAAAAGCCCACTTTTATCAGGGATAAAAGGTATCCAGTATACATACCTTCAATGATGAGTTGATTTCTGCTTCACAAGGCAGCTTTCCACGGTTCAAAGGTTTTCACTGTTATTGGTAAAAAGTAAAGACAATAGCTAACATAACTTTCCCACTATGTGCGAACATTGAGCTGAATATTTTCCATGCATTAAACCCTTGAATCTTTGCCACAAACATATTAAACGGGTTTAGTATTATCCTCCTTTGTCAANTTTTTTTTTGCTGTATGTATTCTCTTTAACTGAAGGATTTCTTAATGAATATTAAGTACATAAAATATACTAATTTTGGGGGCCGGCCCGGTGGCGCACTGCTACAGTGTGCCGCTTGGGAGCGTGGTGGCGCTCC
>NW_007735370.1:0-12602 GCF_000696425.1 Galeopterus variegatus | reverse complement strand
AGGGTTCGGATCCCACATACAGACCGGTTCCCGCTCACTGGCTGAGCGAGGTGCAGGCGCAACACTGAGGGTTGCGATCCCGTTGCCGGTCCCGGTCTGGTACAGGTGCAACACTGAGGGTTGCAATCCGTTGCCGGACGCGAAAAAAAGACAAAAAGGAAAAAATATATGTATATATACTAATTTTAAAGGTACGATGTTTTAAAAATAAGTATATGTTGGTTTAACATCAGGAAAACTACCACCCACATCAAGACAAAACTATTTTACATAAGAATGCCATGTTTTTTACCACATAAAAAACTCTTAAAATGCTGCATCCTGTCTTGTTTACTTTATAAACATTAAATATCTTCTTAAATGCTCAGATTCTGTCTAATAACAATGTTGCTCTCTATTTCTGACTTACAGCTTCCATTAGATTTGTATTATCTTTCAGTTCTTTCTTTCCGTGAACTCTTTGAAGTACCCTAGAATCTTTAAACCCTTTTTTCCTTTGTTTTGTACAAATGTTTTACAAATTAGAGACTGATTTTTGACTCAATTTGTATCTTTTTTAGTAAGAATATTTAACCAGTTTATGAGTATAATAACTTATTTGCTATTCAATTGACCTCTGTCAATCTATTTCATGCTAATTTTACTGTTTCCTTGCTGTTTTGCTTCTGCTATGTTTTCTTGATTTTTTACTACTTCCTCTTCAATTCAAAATATTGGAATGTATATATTTTATTTTTGTCTGTGACACTCATCTCCATGTTAAATTTATTTATGTGAACTACTGTATGAGGCAGTAACTATTGCTTTTCCCCATGCAACATGTACACAAAACAAGTTTACATTCACCTCCTCCCCAACCAGTGGAAGTTTTCAGTTAACATTATCAGTATTTACATTATAGACAAACTTGCTAAATTTTTTCACTAAGTAAACTAAATGAAATAAATTTTATTTATAAAATAAGATAAAACTATTCAGTCTTCCAATTTTGTCAGATTAACGTTTAGAATTCCTTTACTCTTCTTGTCCTGTCCACAGTGACAAAGCCCTTTTATTTTACTTATGTTTGGCTTAAGAATACATATATCTTTATCTGCAATACTACATGCTAAAAATAAAACAGTATTTACTTGCCCAATAGATTGAGTATTGGGCATACCCTTTCACAATTTAAAACTATATAAAGTGAAATTTTAGACCCTGCTTACAAATCGATTTTTGTATTTATTTTTAGTACCCTATGTATAACAACTTAAACTTAATTCTCTTTAACTAGTTCTAATGCTTGCCATTAATTTTTTCACACAGTTGCCTTCCTTCTCTTGAGCTACTTATCTCATGTTTTCTGTTGGTTGCAGTAAATCATCCAGCAAATTTTCCAGGGAAGATTCTTGGTTGACAACACTTTCTTAACTCCTACATATTTGAGAATGTCTTCCAGTTGCTCTTGTACAGAAAGAAATGATAACTTGGCGGGGTATATAATTCTTGTTTCAAAATTATTTTCCCTTAAAACTTTGTAGATACTGCTCCATTGTCTAGCATATAGAGTTGCAAGAGAAAAATCTGAGGTCAGCCTGACTTTTTTGCCTTTACAGGCAACTTGCTCTCTCTCTCTCTGGATACTTGTAGAATTTTTTCTTTCTGCTTGAAATTTAAAAACATCACCAGAATATGTCTAAGTATTGCTTTCTTTTCATCAAATTTTAAAGATACTCTGTGGGTGGGCTTTTTCCATTTGTAGATCCAGTTTACTCTTCAACTCTGGAAAATTTTCTTCAATTAGTTCCTTAATTATTGTTTCAGCTCCATTTGCTTCATCTTCTGTTTCATGTATTCCTGTTATGACAGATTGCATCTCCTGGGCCAGCCCTGTAGGTGTCTCTTTTTCTCTTTTATCATCTTGATTTCTTTTTTCCTTTTTCTCCACATTCTATGAGACTTTCTCTTTTTTGCATTTACTTCAGTAATTTGATTTTGTGGGCAACCCTGCTTGTACATTTCTATTAATTCTCTTAACTCCCTGATACTTTTCAAGAGCTCTGACCTTCTCTTATCACTGCATATAGGTTATTAGCCCCTGTATTATATGACTCCTAAAGCTTTCTATATCTTTTATTTCTACTGCTATATCTGTTTCAAGAAGAGGCATTTTCTCCATTACTTAGCTCTGTTCCTTTCTTCTGAACTGCAGTATTATGAACTTTTCAATAACTCTTCTTAGCAACAGGGACCAAAAATGAGGATTAAGGGAGGGCTTCTCCAGCATGGAAAATAAAAATGACACCATTTTTATATGTACCATATTTTAGGAAACATTGCTGTAAGGTATATTCCTTCTCATTTTTAGGCTGGTTTTAGCATGTCTGAGAATAAAACCAGGGCACTGACTTCTCCGATTTCACCTAGCTATTCCCCTGACCCAAGTCAGAGCAGGCGTTGTCTGGGGTTGAGACAGAATAGGGACTGGACTTGGGACCCTTAACCACTGACTACAAAGGGCTGAGACAAGTAGTTTCCCAACCACAGGAATCCAATCCATACCCAGATAAGGAGAAGAAGCTAAGCCATGTATCTTTTAAGCAGTATCTTACAGGAATGTAGGAGCAAGTTGCTTACCCAAAGGAGAAGACCCCGCTGCTAGAATTGAACCAAACAAGCCTATGACAAGGCAGACTCTAGTGCTGATCTTTCACTGACATTTTCCCTTATTTTAATACTAAAAATCATGCCCCCAGGTAGAGATTTAACATGCTAATGAGACAGGGGACACATGAAGAAGCATGACCTCCAAGTATGCAATTATTAAAAAATCCCCACCTCTGCAATGCTTAGACATCACCCTTTCCCACCAAAGCCCCTTTAAAATTTTCCTTGACCTCTCCCTGAAAGATCCAGCCGAAGGACCCTCCCTTCTGCACTGTCTCCCTTGTGCCTGCATGGACTGATTGGCCCTGTGTTAATTTCTGTTACACTTGGAGTCAAAGAACCTGGTCAGATATCAGGGGAAAGAGAAAATAGCAAAAGAAAATTTGCTTGACCAAGCATGACAGACTGGATTCCTAGGAGTAACGATAAATTTGGAACCAAAACAAGATAAGAGTGGAGTTAAACTTTTGCTTGCTGATAGCTGTTAACTTCTTGCCCAGTACCCCTTGTTCGCATAATGTAAGTTGCTAATGTCCAGTTTTCTGTCAAGCTGGAGGAAATGACCAATAGATCACAAGAAAAATTTATGAGTTTGTTTTACAGAAAGAATGAAGGCTCTCAAAGAAATTATAACCACCAGAGGACCCAGCCCCAGCTGCCATGGGGGCCAGGAGCCTGGTTCCCTAAGATCTTAACTGAAGTCAGAGAAACTACAGATCTTCCTTTAACTTCCCCAAGATTCTCCCTCCCTTAACTTCTAGACCTTTAAAACTCCTTGCCTTCTTTTTCTATGGTAAGACAGTTCTGAGAGATTTGGCTTGCCCATTTTCTCTCTTTGGCCAATTCGAATAAAACTTTCTCTATCTCCGAAACTCGATATTTCAATGTTTGATTTAGCTGAGCATTGGATACCTGAACCTGGAATTTTGGATTCTAGCAAAAACTTGATGACAATATCCCCATTAAAGGATTCTCCAGGTTGGTCATTTACTGTTCTCCAACCTTTTCAACATAACAGGATTTCTAGGTTTCTCTAGACCCTTTTGGCTGTCACTCCTGTCTGAAATACTCTATTTTGTAAAGCAGCCACAGCTGTTTTTCTATAAAGGCATATACAACCCTAGTTGTAGAGCCCGGAATCTTCACACCCGGAATCCATTAGCTGCTTTCATGTTCAGACTCAGATCCACCCAAGGTTGGGGACAGACTACATAGCCTAGTGGAAAGAACAGTCTCAACCCAGAAGACATGAGGTATTTCCCATCTCTGTCCACCCTTCAGCTGTCACAGATTTATAGAAGTCTGAGTTGACTCAACTAAAATATGAATATAATAATTCTTGTCTGGCCAGCCTCGCAGGATGATTGTGAGGATAAATGAGACAATGGA
The DNA here is from genome assembly GCF_000696425.1 of Galeopterus variegatus. Lineage (NCBI taxonomy): Eukaryota > Metazoa > Chordata > Mammalia > Dermoptera > Cynocephalidae > Galeopterus > Galeopterus variegatus. The sequence goes on along the minus strand of NW_007735370.1, from coordinate 8,564 downwards.
TGTGTCAATTTTGTGAACTATGAAGAGTTACAAACATTAGATATCATTAGAGCAGATCTTATGGCCTGAATACACCATTACTTACCCCAGTGAGTGACCAATGTACCGAGGACACCTTCCAGCTCTTCTAGAAAACATCACATTGGAGAAAGTGGTGTGTGGACAAGACTCAGTGATACTCAGGTAATACACCAGATGAGGGACTGCTATGTGCCAGTCACAGTTCTAGGCCATGGGATCCTGTGTTTATTATGGGAGATAAGTTGAGATGATATTCAACCAGTAGAAACTAGTGGCCATACTGATTGTTAAAATATTGAAATATTTTCATATTAATGGGTACATGCCATTTCCTTGAGTCCTCCAGTTCAAACTCCTTGCCCTATCTACTCCAGCCCCCCTCTCAGGACTCCTAACCCTCCCCATAACCCAGCAACTTAAGGGTTAAAGCCAAAACTCTTGGGCCCTATTCCAGGACTTCACCCAGTGTCATTTCTGATTGATTATGGCCAGTATTGTGCTAGCTGTAAAATAGTTTAACTATCCTCTGGGAGAACAAGTTCTATTCTATGAGAAGAGAAGGCATAAACAAGTGAATGAAACAATGAATAATTCAATTGCAGATTGTGATAAGAGCAACAAAAGGAATAAGATGGTACCAGGGGAAGAGGGGGGGACTTGAAATAGCACTATCAGGAAAGGCTTCCAGGAAGTGAGATTTGGGTTGAGACAGGAATGGGAATCAAAGAATGAGAGCCCCCATGCAAAGATCTAGGAGATCTAGATGTTCTTATTGCAGGCAGGGAGAAAAATAGGAGGAAAAGCCCTGGGCAGGAATGGGTTTGGCACATATGCAGAAGAGAAAGAAGGTCCATGTGACAATCATAATTCAGGTTGTTCAAGACAGGCCAGAGGATGTGAGCACTGGCAGTCCTTGGTAGCCTGGATTTTATTCCAAATGCGAGGAGATGTCGTTAGAATAATGTATGTACATTGAAATGTAGCTATTGTATTTATAAAACGCCTTATTCTCAGAAACTCAAATTCTGGAAAATTCTCTCTTTCCTATCACCTCTCTGCTGCAATTGGAAAACCTTAGGCTGATTAATATTCTGCTTAGAACATCACGTATGTGGTGGATATTGACAACCCATTCACCAGCCTAGAGCGACTAGCCTAGAAGGGTCTATGGGGACTTAAAGATACTATCCTATGAGGTTGGAAGAACAGGAAATGACCAACATGGAGAAACCTTAATAAGAACTTAGTGAATCTTCTCAGTCACTTAAAAACCAGCTTTGGAGACAAGGTTGCAGAGAATTTATACTGCCTGATCTTTACAACAACCAAGTTAGGTGGGCCAACCTGCAATTATTATTTTTCAACATTTTATAAGTATCAGATTCTGCAAAGAAAATTGCATTTGTATTCTACAGAGCCATAGGCAAGGATTGTTTTACTTATTTTGCTTATTGAGAAAACTTTTAAGAAAATTTGCCTGATTTACATACATTTGTCAGAGCTGGGCTAACACTAAAAGATAGGTGTCCTGATTCTTGTTACAATATTCTACTGTCTCCTTGTGACATTTGGAGAAGAGGGGAATTTCATAATTTGTGTGAGAGTCATCTGAGAAATGACCCAGCCTGCTCCCCACAAGCTCCTCAGGGCAATCTGCCCACACTTGCCGTGACTACCTGGCCAAGTATTCAGAGAATCTGCATGTTTTATCTGGTGTGAAGAGAGCATATATATACTCAGCATGCCATTCATACATTTCAGTTAATTTTCATTCCAAATTTTAGAGCTGACTGAAATCTGGGCAGAAAATTTTCTGTGAATAGATGCCAGCTAGCCAAAAATATCTAAACTTTTAAATTATGAACCAGAGGGATGAGGGATAGACAGGTGAACCAGGAAGAAAGCGATTTCTTTTTGTTCATTTTCCTAGAGGCTCCTAACAGTGGTACTCACCCATGGGAATCCCAGAAAATACAAAATAATAGAAATATACATTTTCATGATCCTGATGCATCACCATTCGATAGAAGAGTCCTGCCCAAGGACATGGGGGGAAGATTTTGCCCACAAGATGGGGCACAATGTCAAGGTGGCCTTTCTCACATCTTGGCAATGAGATTTCTTTCTGGACCCTCCTCCCAGCTGTGTTGTTCCAACATTATCCCCACTCAGTTCTTTCCCTCTTACTTTACCCCACATTCATTCCATTTACTTTGGTATTTCCTATCTCTCTCATTAGGCTGCAATGTTCTTTAAGGACAGAGACCATATCCCCTTCTTCAAATTCTTCTGTAGTTCCAAGCATATGTCTCATGGTAGATGCTGAGCACATTTTTACTAAATAAAGCAGATTATAATAATAGCTACCATTTATAGAGCAATGTGTGTCACATATGATGCTAAGTACTTTACATATTTTATTTTATTTAATCCTTATACAGCAGTGGAATGATGTAGGTGTCTTCATCATTGTTTTACAGGGGAGGAAACTGAAGCTTTCGGAGATTAAACAACATAATTAGTAAGTAGCAAAATTGGGACTCAATCCATATATTGTCTGATGCAAATGCAGACTAACTTACACAGTAATCTAGGCTGCCTCCCTGCATTGATTACTTCATTACAAAATTGGAAGAGAAGAGCTGGAATGGTGAGACAGGGTTAGACAAGCAACCACTTGCATTAAGGAAGCTGGACCAGTTGAACTGCCTAGCAAAGTCCACATTCTTGATGTGTGCCTGGGCATTAGAGGGTGGACAGGTACCTGTGGAAAGAAACTTATTTCAGATGTTAAGCTAGTTTCCATCCCCTTTTAATACCAGACAAACAACATGAAAAGGAGTTGCCCTGTGCTCGGGTGTACTGCATACTAATCCTATTCTCCTTGGGAGAAGAGAAGTGGCAGGAGATGATTTCTGTTAGTATTGCTTGCTTTTGCAAACAGCGAGCTGAGTCAGAGGCAGAGTTGGCTGAATTATAGAAAGGCAGACAGGCAGCCTAACCCAGGGTGGTGCAGAACTCATGTTATTCAGCCTTTCCCAGGAATTGAAGGGCAGGATGCTCTCACAACAGTGAGAGCGGAGATTTAGTAATAGTGGGGAGGTATATTGGGGAAGGTGCAATATGTCAGTGCCAATTCAGAAATCCGAGATGTTGAAGTTGTTGAAAAAGTTATTGAAGTGAATAAGCTAAAGAGAGCACACCAAGGGGTGTGGTGTGGTAGAACAAGCTCTAGTTGTGGACTTAGGAAATTGTGTCTGAATCTCAGTGCTGGAACAGATCTTAAAAATCATGTCAATGGATAATATTTTGAAATGTTAATTAATATGCTTTTGTTCCTAGAATTTGCCTCATCCCTTGTTCCTTCCCTCATTCAGTCAGCTAAGCATTCTCCATCATTGCCTTAGGAAACAACTGACAGTAGAAAGTACACAAAGCAGAGAGTTGATTGTTAGCTTTTGAGTCTAGCAAGGCAGATAGTATTAATCAACTACAAAAGCATAAGACTCTGAAAGAATATGTAATAAGAGAAAATTTTATGATCTCCAAGACAAAGGATAGATTTTCAAGGCTGAGAAGAAAAAGATAGGATGTAAAGGATAGTTGGAGAAAGAATGAGGGGACATAGCCAGAGGGACCATGAAACCAGTACTGAGTCAGCATCCAGGAGATGGCCAGTGTCCATTTGAGTGTGCATCATCTGTAGCCAGAGCCCAGGGACAGCAGCTACTGCCTTCAGACGTAAAGCATTATATGTTTCCTGTACTGAGGAGCTGATGAGGTCCTCTCTTTGACAGAAGTCAGCATCTGGCCCACTGATCACCTAGCAGGAGTGATAGCCATTCATGATCTCACCCGTAAGCTTGCTCCGTTGTCATCCAGCTTGCCCTAGAATTGTCAACTGTCTATCAACTCCTGGAACAACTGTATACCAATAAAATGGACACTTAGAAGAACAAGTGCCACAAACATGCACATAGGTGGGAATGAAGAAAATCATCCAGGAAATCGATTACATTGTATAATGTTGAATATACTAATTATCCTGATTTGAACATCACACATTGCACACAGGTATTGATATTCAGTGCTGTGCCCCGCAGATATGTGCAATCAACTATGTTCCAATAAAAATAAATTAATTTAAAAAATTAAAAAGTAAAATTTAAATTAAAAAAAATAATATGTAAAAAGAGAAAAAGAAGCAGCAGCATATGCAAACTGTTCCAGCGGCAGAGGTTTGGATTTGGATTTCAGCTACTTCTCCTATACCTCAGCACAGAAATAACTACATGAAAAGGGTTACAGTTGTAAACAATTAATAAATGTCTACTGAATAAATAATAAACACATTGTCATTTTCTCTAAAAAAAAAAAAAGAGAGAGAAAAGAAAATAAAAGAGAAAGAAAAAGAAAAAGAAAATCATCCAGGGATTTCTCTGTGTACTTGAAAAAAAATAGGTTACTATCTGCAATATACAGAATAAAGGCTCAACGAAGATGTCCACATCTTAATCCCCAGAACCTAAGAATATGTTACCTTACATGGCAAAACAAAAACAAAAACAAAACAACTCAGCATATATAATTAAGTTTAGGGTGTTGGGATGGGAAGATTACCCTGGATTATTCTGGAAGGCTCAGTGTAATTAAAAGGGTCCTTATATGAGGGAGGCAGGAGGGTCAGAGTCAGAGAGGGAGAGGTGACAGTGGAAGCAGAAGCTGAAGTGACACAGAACCGTGAACTAAAGAATGTGGGCAACCTCTACAACCAGGAAAAGGACAGGAAACTGATTTTGCCCTAGAACCTGGAGAAGGAGACAGCTTGGTAATAACAAGGATCTTAAGCCCAGCTCTAGCTCTATTAAGTCACATTATCTGGATTTATGCCCAGACGTGTGTGCTTTTTAAAGCTGTCCCAGGTTATTCTGATACAGCCAGCCTCTACTAGCCTATGCACAGCAGGCTGAAAAATACTGAATCTAAACTGACAAATCACTCACCATGACCACTATTACATTCAGAAATTTTAATGTCTTTTATCACATAAAAAAAGATATTTTTTATGATTACTCAGTGTCATAAGGACACCTAAAGGGATTACGATCTCATCGCACCTTGAATAACAATAACAGTTTTCATTTATTGAACATGTCCTAAGATAATCAAGGCACTAATATTTTCATGCATTATCTTATTTAATCTCAAAGCAACCCTATAAAATAATGATTAATGTTATCATTTACAGTAGAAAACAAATATCCAGAAAAGTTATGTGTAACTAGATGGAAAGGGTAAATTAATGGTTAACATGTTAATCAGAGCTGCTGTTTTGGGTGTGGCTGGGGAGGCACGAACTGGACCTCAAACCCATTCTGCTTATTCCTACCAAGGCACAGATGTGAGGCTTCCCTTCCACATAATCTGTCCTCCTATAGGTGTACAGGAGACCTCTAATTATCTCAGCAGAGCCTTAGAATATACCTGACCAGCAAACATTATTTCCACACGGGGCAAATTGGATAAGGCTGAGCAAAATTTAGGTCCCAAAGAGGTATCACTCCTATTAGATGATGAGCAGCACTCTGCTGGTGCAGTCAGTGGGAGGCTTTTATGGACATAACGAGGACAGCTAACATAAACCTATGGAATGGATGATTTATGACACTGGCCCAAATGCCTAATGTGATCTCACGATCTGCATTAATGACTTGACTCCCAGCTTGTGATAGAAGGTGTTCCCCTCCTAGCAGTTGATGAGTCCTAGTGCTGATTTCACATCTATTCCTCTGGTTCTTCCAAGCATGTGATTCTGAGGCATTTGGGGCTTCACCCATCTCTTCCTTTAATGCTATCTTTCCTCCATACCTTAATCTCTAGCCCGTAGAATTTTTATTCGATCTTAGAGGGCTGTATTGTGTGACTCCTACTCTATCTTTCCAAATCTATTATTTTAGCATATATGCTATGTTCTACTTCCAAATTTTCTGGCCTTTGATTCTAAAATCCAGACTTTGGGTATAAATACTCTTTTTTCTCAAAATATTCTTTCATCCCTGAGTTTCAAAATCCTGACAATATAAGCTGGCAGTAGAAGCATGAGGTGAAGGATGTGTGGAAGAGGAACAATAGAGCCAAATATACAATATTGCAAAATATTATTATTCTTTATAATCATAATTCCCAGGGGCATATAGGCAATAAGGAATGAAGCCAGGAATCATGTCCACATCTCCTTGATCTGATCCATTATTAGACATCTCTGACTAGTAAACCCGACTCTAAATCCCAGCAAATTCTACCCATAGGTCATAGTTCTGGGCCTGTGAAGAAGCTGTATCCCTTCTTTTCCAAGAAAGTCATTCATATACTTGAAGAGAATTATTTGGGCACTTTAGCCATCTCTGGGCTAAGTATCACCCAGCTCCTCTACTCTTCTTCATGGACATGATGTCCACCTTTTCGTTATCCTGGATCTTCTTTTGGATGTGCACAAGTTTTTGTACATCCCCATGACTTGTGACTTTCCCAAGTAAACATCATCATTTCAACCGGGGAGGCCCAACGTCAATTACAGAAAATTTTCCAATCTTGTTCCTACCACCACGCTCCTAAATCAGAGGATGATCATACCATGGAGGACATGTTCAGATTTCTACTGAAACTGTCTATGAGATTTTCAAGCTCAGAGAAGATATTTGGGATCAATTTAGGGTATGCCTCAACCTCTCCCAGGAGCCCAAAGAGCCCTCATAAGGCCAGAACATAGCAAGACCCTCATAAAGACTAGAAAAACGGTTTTGAATGTGTTGTGTAATAATAGGTCAATCAATAGAGAGAGACTCTAAAGTCACCACAAGTAGGTCTTACTACCAAAACCCCAGACTGGAGGACAGTAAGGAGTTGGATGGGCATGTTTCCAAAACAATGGGTACCAAAAACATTTTAGGAGCCCTTGAACAATCAATTTACAATGATTTTATTTTTCCCAGTTGTTAAACAATAGGGTTGGACTAGAATGATTTCCTAAGGTATTTGCTTGATCATTTCAATTTGAAAAACATTTCTGTACATGAACATCAAACATATGGACGTTTTATTTATTTATAAATGATTATATACATATGTATGTATGTATATGATTATACATATATGATTATATGATTATATATATATATATGGCCCACAAAGTCTAAAACTATCTGTCCCTTTACAGAAAAAGTTTGCCTGTCCTACTCTCACTGCTCATGATGATTCACTGGGATGAAGAAAAACATATTAAAATTTGTATTATATTTAAAAAATGAAATTATTTAAAATTTTCATTTGTATTATGTTTTCTCCTATACATAATAGATTATATAAACTATATATATAGTTTATATATATATATAACATAATATATATATATATAAACTATAATATATTATGTTATATATTATATATATTATATTATATATAATACATAATATATATAATATATTACATAAACTATATATATATATAACATAATATATATATAAACTATAATATTTTATGTATAGGACAAAACATAATACAAATGAAAATTTTAAATAATTTCATTTTTTAAATATAATCCAATATTTTTTTTCCTTTTTTGTCTTTTTTCGTGTCCAGCAACGGATCGCAACCCTCAGTGTCGCGCCCGTACCGGACCGAGACCGGCAATGGGATCGCAACCCTTGGTGTTGCTCCCGTACCTCGCTCAGCCAGTGAGCGGGAACCGGTCTGTATGTGGGATCCGAACCCTCGGCAGGAGCGCCGCCACACTGTAGCAGTGCGCCACTGGGCCGGCCCTAAATATAATACAAATTTTAATATGTTTTTCTTCATCCCAGTGAATCATCATGAGCAGTGAGAGTAGGACAGGCAAACTTTTTCTGTAAAGGGACAGATAGTTTTAGACTTTGTGGGCCACATGCTTTCTGTTTCAAAGACTATTTTGTTTGATTTTAGTATAGTCACTCAGTTTTTTATGGTTGCTTGTTGCTTTGCCTCCCACAGACTTGTCACCCCTTTTCCTCTGGGTGACGGTGCCGCCAAAGATTACTCAAAGCCCATCTTTTCTGAGCAGTGAGAAGCCCCAAAAAGGGATTAATCTCCCAGAACCCTCAAGATAGAGGCATTCCTTCCATTTGGGAAATTAACCACGAATTGGTGTTCTCTTCCCGCATTTATTTTTCAGACCAGGAATTTACAGGAAGAGAACATAGGTGGGATTTTTGCTAAGTATAGTTTAACAAGTTTAACAATAGGAGCTAGTAACATTCAGTAAGATAGGCAAGGTGACCTTCCATAATGCAGTTTGCAACAAAAGCTGATTTTAGCAAACATTCTCTTCTTACAGCAATTTCCCAGTATCTTTACATATCAATCAGTAACCTGTCTGTCTTTGAGCCTGCAACCTTGCTGTGTTACAATTCTTTATCTTACAACAGAGACTATAGCCTGGGGAAAATTACCTGTCCTTTGCAAGGTCAATATTTGAAACTGCAAGTCTTTGGAAAACCAGGCCCTGTGAA
>NW_007735369.1:77679-79023 GCF_000696425.1 Galeopterus variegatus | reverse complement strand
TTTGTTTGCTTGGTTAGACATTTAGTTGAGTACCGGTAATCTGAATAAACCTTCCATCCTTGCATCAACTTTTGGACTTTCAGGTCATTTGGTTAAGGCGAGAGGGCAAGCCAAGCCTGACCTGTCAGTAACACATGGATACTTGTTCCACACACATGCACAAAAACCTGGGGATCCAATAAATTAGGGAACCCTGTCTACCATAGTTCCATCAAAGGCTATTTATTGGTTTTGTGTGTGTGTGTGCATAAAAATCTGTATTTATATTACAGTGACATAATGACACAGCACAGCCCCACCTAGTGGACAGGTGGGAGGGGATTCAGTGAAGAGGGATTGCCTGGGGCAGACAGGAGGGTGGTGGCCTTCAAGGCTATAGTTTGGTGCCTGGCTCCATCAGCCCAGGAACACAGGCTCAAGCATCCTGCCACCAAGACAGGGTGTGCAGAGGCAGGCAGAGGGCCTGCGCAGAAGCAAAGCCCTCCTGCAGCCTCTGTTCTGCCACCTGGGCCTGCACGAGGACAGTGGGGGCCCCCTTCCAGTAAGGATAGGGGGCCTAAACCTGAGCTTGGAGATACAGAACTTCAGCCACTGAGCACCACGGTGGCCCACATGGAGGTGGGAGGGCTCACATACAGTGGCCCTGTTCTGGTCCCATTTGCTTTCTACAGACAGGAAAAGACCCCCTTTGGGTCCCTGTGGCCACCAATAACACCCAGCGCACTTCCCAGGCAATTTAGCATATTAAAAGCTCAAGAAGCTATACAAACTTGCCCAAAGACCCCTTTTCCCACATAAAGTGCCTGGTAGCATCCCACTGAACCAGTGTTCTCGTTAGGGAAACAGCTCTCCAAGCCACAGGAAGTGGAGACACAGATGTTCGGGGCACTTGGCGCAGCTTTGCTTTATGCTGCTCCCTCTCCCCCCCAGCCCCAGCATCCTCCCCCCACCATGAGGACATGGCTTTGCTGATCTTGGGAGGTCCAAAAACTTGGAGAGCCCAATATGTTCATANCCATAGTTCCATCAAAGGCTATTTATTGGTTTTGTGTGTGTGTGTGCATAAAAATCTGTATATATATTACAGTGACATAATGACACAGCACAGCCCCACCTAGTGGACAGGTTGGAGGGGATTCAGTGAAGAGGGATTGCCTGGGGCAGACAGGAGGGTGGTGGCCTTCAAGGCTATAGTTTGGTGCCCCGCTCCATCAGCCCAGGAACACAGGCTCAAGCATCCTGCCACCAAGACAGGGTGTGCAGAGGCAGTCAGAGGGCCTGCACAGAAGCAAAGCCCTCCTGCAGCCTCTGTTCTGCCACCTGGGCCTGCACGAGGACAGTGGG
>NW_007735369.1:75293-76706 GCF_000696425.1 Galeopterus variegatus | reverse complement strand
CTGAACCAGTGTTCTCGTTAGGGAAACAGCTCTCCAAGCCACAGGAAGTGGAGACACAGATGTTCGGGGCACTTGGCGCAGCTTTGCTTTATGCTGCTCCCTCTCCCCCCCAGCCCCAGCATCCTCCCCCCACCATGAGGACATGGCTTTGCTGATCTTGGGAGGTCCAAAAACTTGGAGAGCCCAATATGTTCATAAAGATTCCCTTAAACTGAGTTTGTAGATTACCTGTTAAGTTCTAGAATAAAAGGACAGTAGCATAACAAGAATTTAACTTTTCATACCATATGAGATCATGGCCTGAGCATGCAGAATCTCAGGCAGCCGTGTTCCTCCCGTGAGAGGCGTGGGGTCGGAGAGAAACCAGGTAAGTCATGCCTCATCTCCTTCTGCCCTGTGTGCTCACCTTGCTTCTAAAAAGATTTCATTTCCTTGGCTAATTAAATCAGTATCAGGATCAGTTAATAAAAACATGTGAAGTCTGTAATTTTTTTTTATAAGACCCTTATAACTAAAGCAAAGATAGAAGAGAAAAAAATGGCCAGCCCACCGGGCGGTTGTACACCATTATTAGGAACTCTAGCACCAGGAGCTCAGAGCCAAGGACTGGGCAGATGGAAGAGCAGCAACTGGGAGGGCAGCCTGGGCTCAGAGTTAGCACAGAAGGACCGGAAGAAGTGCAAGTCTCAAGCCTGCAGCCAGATCTTGCCCTCATGTCTCCCACACTGGAGGGGGTCACCGTGCCTCCAGGTAGAGCCAAGCCATAGACTTAGCCTAGCTGGAAAAAGCAATCAGAGAAAGGGAGAGAAAGTTACAATAGCTAGGAGCAACAAATACAGGCTTAGGCAGAAACCTGCTCCAAATACCAAACTAAAAGAATATCCACTGGAAAAGTTGAGGGGTTATCTCCTGACTTCCTCATCCCGGGAGACCTACATCCTTTCTTGAAAAAGATAATAAGTGGGAAAGGGGAGTGAAAAATAATTTTCTCTCTACCCTTCATAGTTCTTAGTTGGGACAGACCCCTGTAATGAAAGATAGATTAACAACAGAAAAAACCAAACAAAAGTTTGTAACATGTACACCTCATGGATACACGTGAGGTACCCAGGGAAAAATGAGTAAATCTCAAAGAGGCTCTGAGTTTGGGCTTAAATGCCTTCGCCCTGCTGAAACAGAGAAAGAAGGGCACCACGGGGAAGGCCGGTTAAGGTGAGGTTCCCAGGAAAAACATAGTAAACAAAGGTAAGATTTGTTATGGAGATGTAGATTGTAGTGATTCAGTCATCCTTCCCTTCCTGGTCCAGAGAGACACCCTTACAAATGGAGATTTCCTCGATTGATGTAAATTTCACTTTCAGGAAGGCAACCTCTACTCTTGTTTTCAGAGATTCTCCTGTGGCTGCTGTTTTT
>NW_007735369.1:73009-73681 GCF_000696425.1 Galeopterus variegatus | reverse complement strand
CATGGTTTCTGAGAAATAGAAACTCCTCCACACCAGCACCAAACCCCTCTCTGATTACATCAGCCTTCCCTACAACCTATATAACCTAGGCCAGTTGCTGCTCTCCATTTTGAGGGCAGCCCGGCAGATTCTTTTCCTTTAATAAAGCTTGATCGGTACCCGGCATTTCGGCTCACTTTCTTTCAGAACTCCAGTACCTCTCCTAAGTCTGAAAGGCAAGAGGAGGGAAAAGTGTTACTGGAAGGTGGAGAAATCTGGAGCCCTGAAACAAGAGGCACCCAACAATAATTATATATACCTACTAAAGAGCTGCCCCAACCAGAGACTCTCTCCTGACATAATCAGAAGGATTAAATGGTGATTGATATTAATTTGATTAATAATAATAGCTAATACTAACAGATAATACTGACACTAATTGAGGAATTACTACGTGGCGTCCACTGCCATAAGCATCTCTCATGCATGTTCTTATTCATTCCCCAAAGGGAGCCATGAGGGTCAAGCTATTTCTATCCCTATACTGCAAAGAGATTAAATAATATGCCCAGTCACACCGTTTATAAGGGGCTAGGTCCAAATTTGAACCCAGGCAGTCTGACTGCAGAAGCCACACTCTTAACCACAAAAAAAAGGTTTGTGTAATTAAAATCACATGTGAATGTAATCCTT
>NW_007735369.1:72148-72975 GCF_000696425.1 Galeopterus variegatus | reverse complement strand
GGGGGGGGGGGGGGGGCACGTAATATCTTTGCATCTTGAAATTGTCGAATATTTTGTCATTTCAAAGCTATTTATTTTTCTGTGCTTATCTTCAGTGTTTTTAGACACAGTCAGACCAGAAGCTATCAATTCACATTCGGTCCCCAGCTAAGTATTTCCATTAACTATGTCTTGCCTCTATCCAGGCCTTACATTAACTCTGCAGAGGAGTTATCAGGATATTGTTTCAGGAAGGACTTTCAACATACAACATACTTCTCTTAGAAAATGCTGAATTTTATTCATTTCTAATTTCTCACCATCTCTCAACTCTCATCCCCAATACCATTCTTATTTTTAAGCAGAGAAATTTGTATATTCTTCTAATTTGTATTTCTGTGTAAAACAGGTTATAATCCACTGTTAGGGTAAATTCATCATCAAATACATTTCGTCAAAATATATAGCCTGTATTAAGGGTCCTCCAGAGAGATAGAACCAATAGGAGACATACACATGAGGAAATTTATTAGGAGAATTGGCTGTTGCTATTATAGAAGGTGAGAAGTTTCATCTAGGCCATCTGCAAACTGGACTATCATGGAAGCCAGTAGCATGGCTCAGTCCAAGTCTGAAGGCCTCAGAACCAGGAAAGCCAATGGTGTAACTTTCAGTCCAAGGCCAAAGGCTTGAGAAAGTAGCGGACCACTGGTGCAAGTTCTGGAGTCCAAAGGCCAGAAAACATGAAGTCCTGCTGTCCAGGAGCAGGAGAAAGAGGAAGTCCCAACTCCAGAAGAGAAAGAGAGAATTCACCTTTTTTCTGCCTTTTTCGTTCTATACAAGCCCTC
>NW_007735369.1:68311-71797 GCF_000696425.1 Galeopterus variegatus | reverse complement strand
AGGAAAGCCAATGGTGTAACTTTCAGTCCAAGGCCAAAGGCTTGAGAAAGTAGCGGACCACTGGTGCAAGTTCTGGAGTCCAAAGGCCAGAAAACATGAAGTCCTGCTGTCCAGGAGCAGGAGAAAGAGGAAGTCCCAACTCCAGAAGAGAAAGAGAGAATTCACCTTTTTTCTGCCTTTTTCGTTCTATACAAGCCCTCAGCAGGTTGGATGCTGCCGAAGCACACTGAGTGAGGTCAGATCTTCCTTACTCACTTCACCGATTCAAATGTTCATTTCTTCCAGAAACACCCTCACAGACATACTCAGAAATAATGCTTTGCCAGCTGTCTGGGTATCCCTTCACCCAGTCAAGTTGACACCTAAATTTAATCATCACACGGCCCAATACCATTATTTGACTTTTTATGGATAGATTATTTCATACAGAAAAATACACAAATCAAAAGTCTGCAGCTCAATTAATTATCAAAAATAAATCCATCCATGTAACCACTACTCAGGTCAAGAAATTGAAGATTAGCAGAATTTTAGAAGCCCTCTTGTGCCCCCTCCCAATCATTACCAACCCCCTCTCTAAAAGCAGCCACTGTCCTAACTTCTAACACCATGGATGAGGTTTACCTGGCTTTGACTTTATGTAAATGGAGTCATACAATATGCATTCTTTTACGTCTGAGAATCTTTTATGTCTGCTCACTCATATTGCCGCATATAGCTAAAGTTCATTTACTTTCCTTGTTATATAATATTCCATTACATGAATATACCACAACTTATGTAAATATTCTACTTCTGATATATATTTGGAAATTACAATACATAACTGACAAAGGGCTTGTATATAAAATATGTAGAGATAGGCTATGTAACAAAACTACCCGTAACCCAACAGAAAAAAAAGAGACACTCTGAAAAAAGAGGATATCCAAATAATCAAAAAACATGAAAAGATGCTCAGCTTCGTTGATCGTCCAGGAAATGTAAATTTAAGCTATGATGAGATACCAATACAGACCCACCAGAATGGCTAAAAATGAAAGGACTGATGACAATATCAAGTGTTGGTGAAGATAAAAACAACACAGATTCCTGTATAATCTTGGTGTATAATTGGTACAATTACTTAGGAAAACAGTCTTACATTACTGACTAAAATTGAGTATATTTCCTTTCTAACTATAAACTCATTGATGTTTTTAAATGCATTTTTAAAACACAGGCCTAGAGAAACAGAGGCAGTGATTTATGTAAAACTACCTGTGGGGTCTTAACATCTCACAGACTTAATATGTGCCCTTAGAATGAAGTAGCCGTTAAAAAGCCCCAATAGTTACTTACATTACATTAATGTCTTAAAATACCATCCAGTTCAATCTGATTGTACTCTGCCCAGATTAGACCTCATCTAGAATATTGTATCCGAACATGATATTTTTGACTATATATTCGTAATTTAAAGATTAAAGTGTACAAACATTCTGCAACCTCTTTTGATTGGTGCTTAAATAATGCAGTATTCACTAAACACCTACTGTGGGCCAGAGATGGCATTACAGACCAGAAGCAGGTTGGAGAAAAGACAACTAAAGGCAAAACATTAAAATCTTTCAAAGTCTGTCACATTTCTACAATCTTCTCACTCTACTCAGTCTCCCTAGGTGATACCATGTACTTCCAGCCTTCTCCTATGAGTCTTCTCCTGTGATCTCTGGGCTTGCAATTCCTAAATCTTTATATTCAACACAGATCTCTCCTCTTAGCACCAGGCATTTACCTCTACCAGCCACCTGGCTATCCAGTTGCTCAAGCTGCTCAGATTCAACATATTTAAATCTCTCTTCACCCATGCCTTCTGCCTCTGTTGGCAGTTATGGCATTCACATAGTCTCCAAATCTGGAAATTAGACAGTCATCTTTGGATTCTCTCTATCCATCTTTCACCCTCAACATCTCTTTAAGTGTCAAATCCTGCTGGTTTTACTTCCACCTTACCTCCACCCTCTTTTATTAGTGCCTGCCTGGATTACAAAAGCAGCCTCTCAACGGTCCCTCCGTACCTTCATTCAGCAGTGCCAACATGCCCTGCCCAACGTGCAGGGATCTGGTTGATTTCCCTCTTCAAACCATTCAGTGCTTCTTCATCACCTTCAGCACAGAGCATAACCTACAATCATCTCAGTTTATGTTGTAAAAGCAGAGAATATTCAGAACTGGTAACGGTGGTTATTTCTAGAAGGGGAATCTGTAGACTGGAGGAATGGGAAGAGAGAACTCCTTTACAGTGCATATTCTTTTTTTTTTTTTTTTAATTTAGTACTATAGCCAGGAATTAGTTATTCAAAAAATATTTTTAATGACTCCTATAAGATGTGCTGTATTTGCAATAAGTGGGCTATGAATTTATTTCTGAACATCCTGATAGCCAAAGAAACAAGAAAAGCATGATCAGAAATAAGCCACACATCCATTACAATAAAATCAAACCAGCTCCTGAGAACAAGCTCAGCTTTCTTGGTTCTAAAATTAAGCTGAAAAGGAAGTTTTCCTGTGGGTCCTCCTAAAGACAGGAGTGCATATGGGAAATCTTCAACAACATTCCTAAATAATTTTTTTTGGAGGGGGCAGCTGGCTAGTACTGGGATCTGAACCCTTGACCTTGTTGTTACAACACTGCACTCTAACCAACTGAGCTAACTAACCAGCCCACCCAAATAATCTCAACAGTGACTTTCAGGCTGCTGATCCTTAAGACATTCTTCCAGACAAGCCAAAAGCATAACTCAAAACAGTTTGGTACAGCAGTTCTCCCAGGGGCCAACCATCCCATTTGACGGTTTCAGATGCTCCATTCAAATTGGACTGAAGTCTCATAATATGGTTAGTAGGAAAAAACAACAATATTTTCCTTTAATACTATATATGAAGGAACTTTGCTAGAATCAGAGTTGCTAATAATGAAACAATCTGAGGTATTTAGCCTACATTCACTGTCAGGGATACTGCTGAATAGATTCTTGTCTTGGCTAGAAGTTTGGAAAAGATAACTTCTAGGATCCTTTCAAACACTAAGATTCCACAATGTGAGGCATCCACATACCTAAAGTTCCAACACACCTCTATGTGTTAAGAGTTGTTATTTAAATAAATTTAAGACCTGTTGCCTGCCCTGCTCATAGGGTTTCCTTGTAACCAGGAAATTCCCTGAATAGAAGTAGAGGTGCTATTAACACCAGTTTAAAGTAAGCCTAAAGAGTTAATTTGTAGCTTATGAGGCATTTAAGAGGAGGACCCTTAGCTCTAAGTCCCACTTCTACTTCTATCAGCTACCTTCCTGCTTAATAAGTGATGGAGTTTGGATGTGTTGTCCCCTCCAAAACGCATGTGGAAATTTGATCCCCAATGTGGCAGTGTTGGAAACTGATTGAGTCATGGGGGCGGATCCCTCATGAATGGATTAATGCTCTCCCTGGGGGGGGGGGGATT
>NW_007735369.1:51557-67311 GCF_000696425.1 Galeopterus variegatus | reverse complement strand
GGGGGGGGGGGAATTAATGAGGGGGAATTATTAGCTCCCACGAGAGCTCGTTGCTTAAAAAGACCTTGGCACCACCTCTCTCTCTCTCTCTCTTGCTTCCTCTCTCTTGCTTCCTCTCACCATGTGATCTGCTTGTACCCGCCGGCTCCCTGCCACTTTCCACCATGAGTAGAAGCAGCCTGAGGCCTGCGCCAGAAGCAGCTGTCCCAGAATCGTAAGCCAAATAAACCTCTTTTCCTTATAAATTACCCAGTCTCAGGTATGTCTGTTATAGCAACACAAAACGGACTAAAACAATAAGGCTGAGTAATTCCCCTCCAGACCAGCAGCACTACTCCATGCCTTGCCCTAAGTTGTCTGACATCAGATGAAGAGAAACTGTCCCAGCCTGGGTCCGCACAAAGCCACAGTAAAATTCAGAGGGCCAAACCCTCTTTGAAACACGTGTGCTCACACACACAGATGCACACAAGCACACACACCACACACTGCAAAATTGAAAAGTTCCTTTATTTGAAAGGAAAAGGGGAAGGTGAAGGAAGGAAGGAGTGAGGTGAGAGGGAGGCAGGCAGGCATGACAACTCCATGGGCCTAGTTTGCAGGGGAGATGCAGGGGAGGAGCTGGCTGTGTCCTTTCCACCCAGGGTGAAGCCTGGTGCTCACTTTGCCAAGACCATAGCACCTCTGTCGCCACATTCCCTTAGCAGCTAAAAGGTAAGTACCACTCCTTGTAGCCTGTGGCTGAAGAGAAACAGAGGGAAAAAGGTTGCGAAGCGTCTGGCTGGGAGTATATGCAAACTAAATCAAATGTATTGTTCAAAATTTACAGCGGGTCATCTCTTCTCTTTTCTTATTTCTTTTCAATATCGAATGAAGGGCTGACCAGCAAGGTCAAACTCCCCGTATTAATGAGGCACTGCTGGGGCTCTGTCTCATTAGGGCACTCAGAACTGTGCATTTACTGCAATTTGCAGCACTTAATAGAGAAAGGTCAGAGCGGGTCACGTTCAATTTCCACTTGGCAGAGGGAGGAAAAATGGAAGCAATTCATTTGCACAAATTTGAATAATTCTTCTCAGTCTCCTTTTCTTTATCTACGTATGGATAATTCCTGCATCTTACCTCACTCACAATCATTTCAGAACTGCCAACTGCCGGATTTCTATGAAGGCTGTAATGGAGCTGACAGATTCTATGAATCCAGGTGTCCAAATAAAGCCTCTGGCTGCTTCCCCCGCCCCCCTTCTCACAACAGGGAATAGGAGCTGCCTCTAGTGAGCTCTTAAACTTATCATAAATGTATCAAGATTGCTGTGGGCCATGAAACAGCTGTAGACAATTAATCTTTCCACAATTCTTCGGCATAAGAATTGCTTTCCCCGCAAAGTAACATCTGCCGTGCCGAGGTGATTATTCACGGCCGGTGGGCGCCACCATAGTTTTATGCATAGACCCATCAGTGGCAATGAAGCAAAATTTATAGTTTTCCCTGGTTCAGTAAAAATAACATTTCAGCTGCATTAAAACATCATCCATCAGCATTGTCCCAGAGCCCAGAGCCCCATCTCATCCAGAGAAATTAAAAAGTATTCATTTTAATGCTAACTTCTGAAGCTTGCAATAACATGACTGCCTTTTGGGGTGGGGGGCAGGGGGTGCGGTGTACCAGAGAAGATGGAAGGAAGAGGTTACTTAGCACAGCAAAGAAGAGTGTTAAATGTGCTACTAGATAGTAATGATATCACAATTACAGGACTGTTGGTT
Organism: Galeopterus variegatus; assembly: GCF_000696425.1. Taxonomy (NCBI): domain Eukaryota; kingdom Metazoa; phylum Chordata; class Mammalia; order Dermoptera; family Cynocephalidae; genus Galeopterus; species Galeopterus variegatus. The sequence continues at coordinate 65,547 of NW_007735369.1, read as the reverse complement.
CTTATTTATTTATAACCCCTGAAATGCTTAATCAAAAATCTTGAATCAAATCGAACAACCAAAGAAGGAAAGTTATTTCACACAAGAAACATAATTTCTTGGCTTCAAGCGAAAGGTATAACATGGGTGCCAAAGCAGTAGCTGCCTTTTCCAATGCAGTGAGCATTTTGTTTCCTTAAAACAGTAGTTTAAACATTTGTCTGATGGAGTAAGATTTACCTAGGGGAAAAATGGACATTTGCTCTTGAACCTCCCTCAGCGTCATGTCAAGCTCAGGGCTTGCTCTCAAAAGGGAAAGATAATCCTGGTACTTTGAAACTCTACTTACAGAAAATGAATAGTTTTAGAACCAATTAGATGGATTTTGGGATATAATAACACAGAGGAAGACAAAGAGGGAGTCCATGGAGTCATCTGGTCTACACAGGCCTTCCTACACAGTGCAGCTCTTCAAATATAACAATTTGCAAATAAAATGTAAATGCATTATCTCCACATTCACACAGCAGCATTCCAGTAAGCCACCCTGACAATACTTATGTTTTAAATTTTTCAAATAAGGAGTCCAGTCAACATTTAGTTGAGTACTATGTTCCAAGTCCTGTGCTCTATGGTCCAGCCTTTGGGCAGCTTACAGTCCAGAGGGAAAGCATATCAACAAATAAGTAAAGCGCAGGTGACAAGTGATATAATAAACGCTTAAACGGAGTGCTAGGGTTGCACAGAAAACACAATTGCTGAGCTGCAGAGAAAGGAAGAAAGATGTCAATTCAATGCAGTTCAGAAAAATAGAGGGTATTTGCATACCCACTATTTGAGACATTAGTAAATATCATCTGGCAATTGTGTCATCATACCTTAAAAAAATCCCTATTCAGAGTCATACACAAATTGACTTAGAAAGTCAGCAAAAAACGTTGAGAAGTAATGAACTGGAAGGTGAGACTTTGGCTCCAGCGCTGTAGCACTGATACTTCATTGGTGCTGCCTCCAACTGAGGGTTTATGAGGTGCAATGCTCTATAAAGGATCTTGCAAAATCATTGTTTGTCCTTGGCATGTTTTCATCCAAAAGTGAAAGCTAATCATTTTTTACTCATTGGAGATTCTCCTAATTTCACAGTCAATGAAACACAGATTTCACTGCAAGCCAAAAGTTGAATTTCACAAAGGTCAGAGGGAAAGTTCAAGTTGCTGTGTCAGTGAGTCTCAAACCACAGAATGAGATGTGCTGATCTGTCACAGCAGAATAACCTCAGTGTAAGAGCGGCTGCTTGCCGGGCAGACAACTCAGATCCTCAGATACATGCATGGCATGCTACAGCAAGTTTCTCCAGTATTTTAAAGTTGGTACTTTTCTCTTGTTTTCCAATTTAAAAATACTAATATTTTTCAAAATTGCTTAGAGTCCTTGTGCCTTTGGTGAAAGAATACTTTCAAATCTCTTCGATAAAGTTATGCTTAGACAAGTTTAAGGTTTATACTTATAGAAAGAGAAATGAAGAGAGAGTTTAATATCATTTTTAAAGTTTTAAATATAAATATGTAACTTTATATTTATCTGTTATATGTAACTTTTGAATGATATTTAAACAACTGTATACATTATGTACAGGTACATATAAATATATAAACAACTCTAGATAGATCTCTGAATATTTATGTTCAACTCAGATATATTAGATATTTGAATATTTATGTTGAATTCTCATCACATGATCGTTCCGTAATGCACGTCTCTTCAGCCCTAGCTCAGTGTACATAAGCAGAAACTCTATGAGGGAAGATAGTTCTGGAGCAATACAGGACTTTCAACCAAAAGCTGACAATACAATAAAAAATTATTCTAATGAAAAAGAAAAGTTAGCTGTATGAGGAGTGTATAATAATAAACTTAGGTTTAAAACTTCATGTGCAATAAATGAAGAGAAAGATGACACAATCTAGAAGGAACTTTTCTAAGTGAACAAAGCTGTAGGAATACTGTTTTGAAAGATAAAATACAGAATGGATCGAGGATTGGCAAAAATTCTATAGAGAAAATGTGCTTAAAAGGTTAAGCTGTGCTATTGCCACAAAAACAAAGAGTACATGGCCAGCTCACTGTGTGGGTGGGTTGGGTAATGTTAGGGACAGAAGTGAGGACCCACAACTATTCAGTGCCTCTTTTGTTTCCATCTTCAGTATCCAGAGCATGACTTTCACCTCAGAGAGTAAAGCACCCATGTGGTTTAAGAGGAATTAATGCCCAGGAAAGGTGGAGGATAGTAAGAACATGGCCTGATGTTTTAAATAAATTCAAGTTTCAGGATCCAAAATATTACTTTCCAGAGTACTGAAAAGACCACAGAAGTGATTCCACAATCACTGTCAAAATCCTGAGAAATCAAGTGAAAGGAAAAAGTTCCCTAAGATAGATGGGAGCAAATGTTTATATTTTCAAAAGAAATGAAAAGTGGATCCAGGAAACGTTTTATATTGAATCCCCAGGTAATTTTAGGTGGTTTGGGAGCATTGGAAAATGAGAATGGGGTTCACTTGCCTCATTTCCTGTGGGATTACTAGACTGGCAAGCAGGAGGAGCCAGAGTTTACTCTTTCTTGATTTCGGCGGAGCATTTAATAAAAGGCTTCTGATCTTCGTACTCAAGATGGAGAGGTGTGGGCTGAATGAACTAGAATGTGCAGGATTCACAGTTGATTGAACAGTGTTCACTAAGTAACAGAAGCTGGTATGCTGGGGCGCAGGTACAAGAATCTGTGTGTTCAGTATGGCCTTCTTGAGAGAGGACGTTGCACAAGGCTGCCAGCCTCACGATCTTTAAATAAGCTGAGAGCTGACTGAGGGACCAGAATTAATAAGATAAAATGTAATAAAAATAAATGTAAAGCCCGACATCCATGTTCAATGAATTGCAGCCTACAAACCAACCTCAAGCTAAACTGTAACCTAATAAAAGAAGTCCCATTAAATGCAGGAGTATCACAAGTATTACTTAACACTCAACAAACAAGGTTCTAGACTTGGTCCCAGCAGTTCAATAATGCATTATCAATCAATAAAAAGTACAAGTAAATATAAAAAATTGATATCCAGGCAATGCGATTAGATATCCAGAAAGTACAAGAGAGTCAACAATTAGAAAACTATTTTTAAAAGCTAATGAATGTTGTGATGCAAGATGAAGTTACAAAGATTGAATACTTTTCTATGTCTAGGAAAACCACCTTGAAATATAACTGTTTTAAGATCTAATGCACAATTGTGAAAATAAATAGGATATCTGGGATTAACTAAAAAGAAATGGCAGGATCCATACGAAAAATGTGGTAAAATTTTACTGAGAGATTTTTAAAGGTTTGAATGAGCAAAGAGATATAAGACATGCCTGAATATTAATAAAAGCATAATTAAATTATCAACTAGATTTTTTTAAACTTAAAAAATATTATAAATTAATCTAGAATAATATAGAAGGGGAAAAAGCCCATTTTAAAAATAGGCACCATGAAACAGTATCAAACCAGCAAGGTATGACTTCAGAATTGTTAGATAGATCAATTAAAAACAATATAGCTCTGGTATGTGATGGAGATATTAAATCAATCAGGAGCAAAGGAAAACTTTCTGAAATAGAAGGTGCTGCTGAGAATGTCAACTGTTAAAAAAAAAGGCTAGATCAATTTATACTTTGCCTATAAATTACATGAGAATTCAATATTTAAGTAAATCAAGTTTAAGAAATTAGAGAAAATGTAGGTATTTTTCTAATTTCTAAATGAGAAAAGACTTTATAGAAATAAAAGAAATAGAAGACAACATAAAGGAAAAGGTAGTTGAAACTGAAAATAACCTAAAACAAAATTATAACATATAACAAAATAAATATAACATATAACAAAATTAGAAAGAATCTCTATGGCAAAAAAAAGAAGAAAAATTTAAAAGCAAGTAAGAAACTAAGAAATATATTTGAAGTAACTTACAGGCAATAGGTTAATGCCCTGGGGAAAAAAAAGTTCACAATCAGTTGATAAAAAGTTCAAGTCCATAGTAAGTAAACAAATAATACTAATAGACAATTCATAAAATAATAAATAAAATTATATAACAAATATTTGAAAAAATACTTTACTAATAATCAAAAAATAAAATTATAATACAACACCATTTTTGCCTGCTCTTTTAATAATTATTTTAAAATAAGAAAATCTTACATTTGTGAAAGTACAGTGAAATAGGTACTTTCACACACTCCTGGTAAAAGTATAACTTGGTACAGCATTTCTGGAAAAAAGTTTGGCAATATGAATGAAGAGCCTGGTATGTGTTCTTGCTTTTTGATCCAATAATTCAACTTTAGAAATAAATGCTAAGAAAATAATCCAAATTACAGGGTATTAATTTTTAAAGGCTTAAAGAATGAAAACGTTTATCTATAATTTTAATACAACACATATTCAACTTAAAAAGAATATCAAGTACACAATGGAATGTGTTTTTACACATAGCAATGAGATTCTAAATGCATAGGTAAATATGTCTTGTGGACTGAATTGATATGTTGAAGTCTTAACCCCCAGTACTTTAAAATGTGACTGTGTTTGGAGAAAGGGCTGGTAAAGAGGCAATTAAGTTAAAATTAGGGTGGGCCCTAATCCAATATGACTGGTGTCCTTATAATAAGAGAAGATTAAGACACACAAAAAAGAGACATCAGGGGCACGGGCGCACATTTGTGTATACATTAGGATCTCAACTATGTTTAAATTTTGGGGGGGTTTGTTTTGTTTTGTTTTGTTTTCTGCTCCTTTTATTTAATTTTTAATTTTTTTTTCACTGTACATGTTTATGGGATACAATTTGTTGTTTCAATACATGCATATATTATATAATGATCTAATCAGAATAGTCAACATATCTATCACCTGAACATTTATCGTTTGCAGATGGCATGATCCTATATATGGAAAAACCTCAAGACTCTACCAAAAAATTCCTACAGCAGATAAGCAAATTCAGTAAAGTTGTGGGATACAAAATCAATATAAAGAAATCAGTTGCATTTTTATACACCAACAACAAACTAGCAGTAAAAGAAATCAAGAAAGCGAGCCCATTTACAATAGCTACCAAAAATAAAATAAAATACTTACAAATAAATATCATTTCTTTGTGTTGATAACATTCAAGATCCTCTTTTCTGGCTATCTAGAAATATACAATACGATATTATAAGCTATTGTCACCCTTGGGCACCAGAACTTATTCTTCCTTTCTAATTGCAACTTTGTAACCTTGTACCAGGCTACTAACCTTTCCCTGGCTCCCTGTACCCCTTCCCTTTCCCTGCCTCTGGTAATTTCTGTTCTACTCTGTAGTTCTTTTTTCTTCTCTTCTTAATTTATTTTTCTTAATTGACCCATGATAATTACACATATTTATGGAATATAATATGATAATTGGGTACTTTCATACTTTGTGCCATGATCATATCAGGGTGCTTAGAATATTCATCACCTCAAACATTTGTCACTTCTTTGTGTTAAGAACATTCAACATCATCTTGACAGCTATTCAAAGGTACACAGTACATTGTTGTTAACTATAATCTCACTATAAATTTTTTCTTAGGCCAAAGACTGAAAGGAAATACATACCGTAATGACAATGGTTGGCTGCTTTTGAGTGGTAGACTGATGAGTCAATATTTTTATTCTTCTTTATACTTTCTCTAATATTCAGAATATTATTTTTGGTAGCTATTGTAAATGGGTTCGCTTTCTTGAATATTCTACAGCGAACCTATATTGCTTCTAAAACCTGGAAAAAAAGAATACTTTTTTAATGTAAGTTAACCGTATTAATAAATAAAGGATACAAAAATTGTGGTCCAATAGAAAAATCTGCACAGAAGATATAAGGATTAACAAATCTTGAGGACATTATGCTAAGTGAAATAAGCCAATCACAAAAAGACAAATACTGTAAGATTCCACTCATATGAGGTATCTAGACTAGTCAAACTGATAGAAACAGAAAGTAGAGTGGTGGTCACCAGGGTCTGGGAGGAGATGGAAATGGGGAGATGGTGTTCAATGACTATAGAGTTTCAGTTTTGCAAGATGAAAAAGTTCCAGAGATCTGCTGCACAGCAATGAGAATATACTTAACACTACTGAAATGTACACTTAAAAATGGTTTAAGGGATGGCTGGTTAGCTCACTTGGCTAGAGTGTAGCCTTATAACACCCGGGCACAGGTTTGGATCCCCATACTGACCAGCCACAAAAATAAATAAATAAATAAGACAATAGGTAAGATAGTAAATTTTAGGGCCAGGCCCATGGCTCCCTCGGGAGAGTGCGGCACTGGTAGCACCAAGGCTGTGGGTTCAGATCCTATATGTTATGTGTTTTTGACACAATTAAAAATTTAAATAAATGACATAAGGAGTGGAGTTGACTAAAGCTCCTAGGAGCCAATACTTCGATCTTATTATAAAAAAGCTTGTATTAGATTTTTGATATTTTTATCAGAGAAATAAATGCAAATGATTACAATATCAAATACAATGTAAGTGCTTATTATCAAGTTTTCTATCATACTCCATTCTACTCTTTATTCTCTGTTATTGTACAGTTTATACCTTTTCAATTCTCTTGTTTTAATGAGCTCTATTGGAGAGAAAGTAAATAAGAGTATGCAATCTAACATCTTGAACCAGCAGTCTAATTCCATCTTTAGTTGTACTTGAAGTGTGGTATCCAAACAAGGAGACATTAGTACTACTCTTAAGAGAATGTATTTTAATGCTAGGCGAGATTTCAAATATTAGTTCTTGCACTCTAATAGATATGTAATCCCTCTGACCAGAGTTTCCTTGTATGTAAGAAAGAAATTATAATCCTCTAGGTTACTTTAAGGATTAAATGACCAGATAGATAGGACCTGACATGCAGCAATCCTTCAATAAATGTTGTCCATTATTGTTGTAGTTTTTGAGCTTGTTATTCTAGAGTGATAGACAACCTCCTGAATGTGGTAATTATTTCTAGGTGCCACATGTTAAGAAAAATATTGACAACTAGAAATAGCTACTAGGATGGTAAATGGGTCAAAATAATATTCAGAATCTGGGAATGCTTTGCCTGCAAAGAGGATTTGGTGAGAGTGAGAGCCATATTTAAGTACTAGAAAGAACATTACAGAGGATAGATCTAGAACCAGTAAGTGGAAATTATAGGGAGACAGACCATCATTCAATATCAAAAAGAACCAACTAACAATTGAAGCATTTTTAATATGTGAGGCTGAAATTATATATTTGGAAAATTTGAAGGAGTGTGTATTAGTCAGGATTCTCAAGAGAAACAGAACCAATAGGATGTGTACATATACACAGAAAGAGATACAGTATAAGGAATTGGCTTGTGTGATAATGGAGACTGATAAATCCCAAGATCTGTAGGGTGAGTTAGCAAGCTGGAGACCCAGGAAAACCATAGTATAGTTCCAGTCTAAAGGGACAAAGCTTGAGGAAGGGCTGATGTTTCAGTTCAAGTCCAAAGGCAGGAAAAAGCAAATGTCCCAGTTCAAAGGCAGTCAGGCAGAAGGAATTTTCTCTTACACAGGGGAGGGTCAGCCTTTTGTTCTATTCAGGCCTTCAACTGATTGGATGATTTCCACCCACATTAGGGAGGGTAATCTGCTTTACTCAGTCTGCCAATTTAAATGTTAATCTCAGGATACTAGAAACTGTACAAATACATGGAAATTAAACAACATGCTCCTAAATAACAAATGGGTTAAAGAAGAAATCAAAAAGGAAACTGAAAAATTACTGCAGACAAATGAAAGTGAAAACAAAACATACCAGAATCTATAGAGGCTTTTCCTCTGAGATTTGGAACAAGACAAGGATGCCCACTTTCCCACTCTTATTCAACATAATACCAGAAGTTCTAGCTGGTGCAATAAGACAAGAGAAAGCAATAAAGGGCATCCACACTGGAAAGAAGGAAATAAAACTATCACTGTCTGCAGATGACATAATCATATACATAGAAAACCCTAAAGAATCCACCAATAAATTACCAGAACTAATAAATGAATTCAGTATAGTGGCAGGATAAAAAATTGACACACAAAAATTAATGACCTTCCTATATGCCAATAATGAAATAGCTGAAGAAGAAATCAAGAAAGTAATTCCATTCACAGTAGCTACCAAAAAAATGAAATACCTAGGAGTAAATTTAACTAGGGAGGTGAAAGACCTCTGCAATGAAAACTATAAAACACTGGTGAAAAAAAAATTGAAGAGGACACACATAAATCTAAAGATATCCCTTGTTCTTGGGTTGGAAGAATTAACATAATCAAAATGTGCATATCAACCAAAGCAATCTACACATTCAATGCTATCCTTATCTAAATACCAGTGGCATTCTTCACAGAAATAGAAAAAGCAATCTTCAAATTTGTATGGAACCACAAAAGACCCCAAATAGCTAAAGCAATCTTCAACAAAAAGAACAAGGTTGGAGTCATCACAGTTCCTGACTTCAAAATATACTATAAAGCTATAGTAATCAAAACAGCATGGTACTGGCATAAAAACAGACAAATTGACCAGTGGAACAGAATAGAGGGCCCATAAATAAACTCACACATTTACAGCCAACTGATTATTAACAAAGGTGCTAAGAATATACAGTGAAGAAAGCACACCTTCTTCAATAAATGGTGCTATCTCTCACTATACACAAAAATCAACTCAAAATGGATCAAATTTTATTTTCAAAATTGGGGCCTAAATTTAAGACCCAAAACTGTGAAACTACAAGAAAAAAGCACAGGGGGTAAGTTATATTAAATGGGAGCAGGCAGAGCTTTTTTGAGCAAGACTATAATGACACAGGCAATTAAAGCAAAGACGTACAAATGGGACTACAACAAACTGAAAAGCTTCTGCACAGCAAGGGACACATCAACAAAGTGAAGAGACAACTTACAGAATGGGAGAAATTGTTTGCAAACTACACATCAGACAAGGGGCTTAGGAACACAAACAACTCAACAGCGAAAACACAAATAACCCAATTTAAAAATGGCAAAGAATCTGAACAGATATTTCTCAAAAGAATACATGCAAATGGCCAACAAGCACATGAAAAAATGTTCACATCACTAATCATCAGGGAAATGCAAATTAAAACCACAATGAGATATCACCTTGCTCCAGTTAGAATGGCTATTATCAACAAGATAGAAAATAACAAATGCTGACAAGGATGTGGAGAAACGGGAACCCTCCTACATTGTTAGTGAGAATGTAAATTGGTACGGCTATTGTGGAAAACAGTATGGAGGTTCCTCAGAGAACGAAAAATAGATTTACCTTATGACCCAGCTATCCCACTACAGGGTATATACCCAAAAGAAATGAAATCAATACATCAAAAAGACACCTGCACTGTCATGTTTATTGCAGTACTATTCACAATAGCCAAGAGATGGAATCAACCTAAATGCCCATCAACAAATGAATGGATTAAAAGACTGTGGTATCTATACACAGTGGAATACTACTCAGCCATAAAAACAAATGATATCCTATCGTTCGCAGCAACATGGATGAAACTGGAAACCATCATGTTAAGTGAAGTAAGTCAGGCATAAAAAGACAAACACCACATCATCTCACTGATATGTGGAATCTAAAAAAAAAAAAAAAAAGTGGTTTCATAGAATTAGAGTACCAAAAAAAAAAAAAAAGAATTATAATAGAAAGTACAATTATGGTCACCAGAGGCCAGAGGCAGGAGGGGGAGGGTAGGAGAAGTGGTGGACTAAGGGGAACAAAACTATGCCATCTACTCTAGGTGATTCATGTTGTACTATTTGCATTTTTGAAACTGTACCCCACAAATAAATAAAAGCAAATATTAAAATGAGAAAAAAAAATTTTTAATGTTAATCTTATCCAAAAATACCCTTACAGAAACACTCAGAATAATGTTTGACAAAACATCTGGGCATCCCATGGCCTAGTCAAGTTGACACATAAAATTTAACTATATTGGGAGACTCCAAAATGGGATGAAAGTTTGGCCTGATAACCTATATAATCTTTTTGTGTATGAGACTAAAGATATTAAGTCTACCAACACAGTCAGGATTACTGTCCCCAAAGTGCCTCTGTTTCCAAAAAAAAATAAGACTAGTAATTAGTTTGGGTGTGTCTCTGTCTAAAATTATGATATTTATTATGCTTGAGAAACTAATGGAAGGGTATAGTCAAAAGAAACTCAAAAATGTTGGTGAATTTTTAAAAATTAATGAATTTGAAATTACTTCTTCTGCTTGCTGCTTTTCTAGATGCATTCTTATTCTTATTTAAAACAAAAACAGAAACATAGCAGCAACTATGAACTGTTCAGAGCTCTCCTTTGGAGATATATATGTATATAAAGAAAGAGATATAGTGATATACATAAATATACAGATATAGTGTATATATCATAAAATACACAAAATTTAGAACCTTAAGATACAAGTTACAGATTATGCTCTGCCTATAACGACACAACTTTGAGCAAATCACTTGTCTCCCAAGACCTTCTTTTGTTTCATCTCTTTCAAAGTATCATTTTCAAAAAGCTGAAAACATAACTATCATACAAATCTAGAATAAACCTATGTCGAAGATTTATTTAACTCATAATGAGGGAACCAGAAGAATGATAAAGTTGTTTCAAAGGATTATAGAAAAGACAGAAAAAAAGTTGCTGAAATAAGATTGCTAAATTAGATACCAAAACGGAACAAGATACACAACTATTTAGTGTCATACAAAACAATAAAACCTTTGGGGTTAACTTTTTTACCAGACAGAAATTATGTGTGTGCCTCACCTACAAAATCGTTATTCTACCAGATAAAAATCATTTGCATCTCTATCAGTTTTCTACAAGTTAATAGCTACCCTTCCAGAATTGTAAGACTATCCTAATCTACAGTAAATAGTAAGTCAAACAAAGATACATATTTGGGGAGAATTAGATGNAGTATCATTTTCAAAAAGCTGAAAACATAACTATCATACAAATCTAGAATAAACCTATGTCAAAGATTTATTTAACTCATAATGACGGAACCAGAAGAATGATAAAGTTGTTTCAAAGGATTATAGAAAAGACAGAAAGAAAGTTGCTGAAATAAGATTGCTAAATTAGATAACAAAATGGAACAAGATACACAACTATTTAGTGTCGTACAAAACAATAAAACCTTTGGGGTTAACTTTTTTACCAGACAGAAATTATGTGTGTGCCTCACCTACAAAATCGTTATTCTACCAGATAAAAACCATTTGCATCTCTATCAGTTTTCTACAAGTTAATAGCTACCCTTCCAGAATTGTAAGAATATCCTAATCTACAGTAAATAGTAAGTCAAACAAAGATACATATTTGGGGAGAATTAGATGATCCTGTTAGACATGGTGACTTTGAAAGGACATGTAGTCATCTTTTTGCCTGTCTCCAAGTTTTGAAATTTTTTCTTAACATTTGAATATGAGGAATAATAATGTCTACCTATCACTTTGTCATGAAGCTTAAATGAGACAATGTACATGGAAGTGCTTTGCTTTGAAAAGCACCACCCAAATACAAAATATGTTATCATTACCAGTGGCTTTCTGACTGATCAGCCTCTGCTAACCACTTTCACCGAGTCACTGCCTTTCCTTCTCTTTTTGTTTTCTCAGACTCATCCACTATCCACAAGCCAGCATTATCTTACTACTCCTTCCTCCACACCCCCTGCATCTTAAAAACCACCAAGCCTTATCTGTTGATCTTCTAAGTACCTCTCATCTGTTTAGCTACCTCCTACTTAATTTTCAAGCCCCCACTTCAATGCCACATCTTCAGGATATCTTTTCTAATCTCCAGGAAGAAGATACCCATCCCTTTACTGTTTGCCACAATCCCTGTACTTCCTCACTCCTAGCACATTACATGACATAATAAAATATTTTAATTTCTGTATCCCTTATTTTTTGAAAGGAGGCTTCTTTTACTGACTTGTTTAGTATTTACATCCCACTGTTAGCATGTTGTAGGAGCTCAATAAATATTTAATTAAATGTGTAAATGGAAAGAAAATAAGCCATTCACCAGAATAAGGTGTGCACGTATTCAAAAAAAAGGGGGGGGGGGCTTTTATAAAAGGATATAAGGGAAAGGAAACCATAGTGTATGAAGGAAGGGAGGGAAGGAAAGTGAAGGGAGCTGATATATAAAACTTGAGACATGCAAGGACCTTAGAAATCACGTTCATTCCCCTGCTCATTTTACATGAGTCATCCAAAGAAGGAAAGCAATTCGCCCAAAATCACACAAGCTAGTGACAAAGCTAGGACACCAGCCTTGGACCCACGACTCCCTGGTACAATCCCACCATGCAGTGAATGTCTGCAGGAGAGGAGATGGGAACAACTGAATGTTGTCTTTACTCTTGGCAAGGGTGCTGGCACGCAGTCACTTATTCTCCTTTTGAGTTTCAAGGTAATACATAGAGCTAGGGGGACAATATTCTATTCACTGTTCCCTGGGCTCATGCGCATTCACCTTACATCTGAGTAATAATGGCTCCCTAGGAGACGGTGCTGTCATTCTCCTGGGAGTCCTTGAATACTCTCAATGGCCTTGTGGGAAATGGAGGGTTAGGGGTTGCCTTTCCACAGGAGATGCAGAGTGGCTAATTTCCTTCTCTCCTCCCCCACACAACCATTTCAAACTCATCCATCAGATCTCAGGAAAGTACAATACATGAAACAACAAGAATAAAAGCCTTTATATTAAATTCCTTGTGGGTGAACTTTGCAGATAAAGCAGAACAATCTGATCTTAGCAAGTTAAATGGTTTGCAAATCACAATGTGCTGCACCCTTCAGATGTATCCTTATGTAAAATAAATCACCTAGCATTATCATAACAGTATTTGGGAAATTTGCAAGTGCAATGGAGTGAGAGGGGTTTGCTTCAGAAAAATCTACATATATATTTACATCTGTATGAATTTATGCCAGGGGTCTACAGCCATTTGGGAAGAGGCAACTAATTTTTCATTTACCTGAAGCCATAATAATTTGATAGGAGAACTGGGACAAAGGAAAGGGAGACTAGAATGCAAAGGAAGGGAAAGGAAGGATAAAGGATGCTGCCATTGAGTCCCTAAGTCTACAGAACCAGAGAAAAGGATGGTAAGAAGAGGGCTTCCCACTACTATATCTATGCCAGTCCCTTCTGGAAATCACAGTAAGTTTCATTCAAAAATTATAGGACCTGGTAAGGCTATAAGAATTTTTTCTTATGAATAACATCCTGAAACCCAGTGGAAAAAAATATATATGTGTATACACACCCATATATATCTGTGTGTGAGAGAGAGAGAGAATATAACTATGCACTGCTATTTTTGACAGATGAAGTTGAAAAACTACAGTCTTCCCTTTGTCTCTGTGGCACATTGGTTGCAGGATCCAGGAATGCTCAAGTCCCTTATGTAAAATGGTGTAGTATTTGTATATAACCTACACATATCCCCCATATACTTTAAATGTCTCTTTAAATCAACATGGAAATGCTATGTAAATAGTTTTTATGCTGCATTGTTTAGGGAATAACGACAATTTAAAAAGTCTGCACCTTCATTATAGATGCAACCATCGTAGGCCTAACTGAATCTGCAGATGTGACCCCACAGATATAAAGGGGCAACTGTACAAGGATACAGAGTTTTGAGCAATTTAAGTAACAAAATGTATATAATAGACACGCATACAGAACTTTATATCTTCAAGAAAAATTTCTTATTTTTAAGTTTCTATGGAATATTTTCTAAGATTATAAATTGAAAAAAAAAACTTGTAAGTAAAATGTTCACAGGTCATTCTTTGATGATCATGCAATAAAAAT
>NW_007735369.1:49899-50982 GCF_000696425.1 Galeopterus variegatus | reverse complement strand
GCAACTGTACAAGGATACAGAGTTTTGAGCAATTTAAGTAACAAAATGTATATAATAGACATGCATACAGAACTTTATATCTTCAAGAAAAATTTCTTATTTTTAAGTTTCTATGGAATATTTTCTAAGATTATAAATTGAAAAAAAAACTTGTAAGTAAAATGTTCACAGGTCATTCTTTGATGATCATGCAATAAAAATGTTGATCAATGATAAGTTTAAAAATAAAGCACAAACTTGGAAAATCTCAAATATTTTCCTAAATTATTAGGTCAAAGAAGATAGTAATTTAATGGTAGGACCTTTAAAAAGAATCACAGTGAGAAGACGTGGCAAACACAACCTAGCATAGCCTCCAGTGATTCACACCTCCAGTGTAGGCAGAGCCTGTCTCCTGCTTCTAACCAGTAGAATATGACAAATGAGAGGGGATATCTCTTCCAGAATTATGTCATGTTATGTAGAAATGTTGAAGGAATTTTGCAGATGTAACTAAAGTCCCTAATCAGCTGACTTTGAGTTCATCACAAGGGGGAATATTCTGGTAGAATGCTACCAATCAGGTGAGCTAATTGAAAGCAGCAGAGATCTTAAAGGCCAACAGTGAAAGGCATTTCAGTGAACCGTCGCAGGGCCAATTAGTAATATTTTTACTTAAAAATTGTAAACATTTTAAAAGTTGATTGATATTTTTAAATGTGGATTAGAGAGCTCTTTAATTAGGTAACATATCAATCAGGGTTTGATCAAGGAAGCAGAATTGGTATTAGTGATATGGAATGAGGGATTCATAGTAAGGTTTTGTACCACACAACTGTGGGAGGAGGTGAGGAAGTAAAGACCTAGAAGGAGATGATTAGGGAATCACAGAAAAGTCAATAAGCAGGATCTAGTAAGGGGAAATGGTAAGGAAGCTTATGGAAGGCTGTAGGCTCTGCAGCTAATGGTGAGTCTGAAGCTGCTGTAGTCAGCAGGACAAGCAGTCAGGAAGAAAAGGTAGATGCAAATTGGAGGAAAGTAAAGTCAAATTGGAACCTGTACCTGACTCTCACTACATCTAACCCCCATAATGAAGGTGACTTG
>NW_007735369.1:43632-48778 GCF_000696425.1 Galeopterus variegatus | reverse complement strand
CATTATTGTAAAATATATTATTTCATTTTAAATGTTGAAGTCTTTTAAATACAGAAGACTCAAAAATAGATGACAGCTTCTTTCTTCAAGCACATTAAACTCTTATCTCTATTTGATTTTTCAAAATTGTGAGGCACAAATTATCCAGAGCGTAACACTCTGAGTCTCTTTTCTGGCCTGTAAAGTCAACAGTTATGGTGCTAAAGTTTAAATCAATCCCATAAAATGTTACTCAGAAAGTGACCTGGTGTTATGCCTGAAGTACATCTCCTACATTAAAAAGCACTTTCAATGCAGCCAGAACGGTGTTATTGAAAGAAATAACTAACAGATACCTAGACGAGGATGGGGAAAGGAAGAGGGGGAAAGGAAGAGGGGTAAAGGAAGAGAGGGGATGAAAAGTCAAAAGGGAGAGAAGGCCACGAAAATGCCATTTTCAAGCATTTCCCTAAGGAGACATGGTTGCATAGATGAACGCACCGGTTCAGTAATAAAGGTCTTTTTATGTTATTTCGAGCAGAGGGCTCCATGAATTTCTAGTGAAACCAGACACGCTGTTTCCTTCTGGTGCAAACTAGAGATTCCATCACGTAAAGCAGGAGTTGCCTGACCAGAGGTCACTAACACAAGTGGCTGTTGAAAATTTCAGCACTGCTCACCCCAATTATTTTTTTTAAATAAATAGCATATACCAGGAATACAACACCTGTTTACTTCTGAAATCACACACATACATACACAAGTGCATGCGCAATCACCACACCCCACATGCACACTACATATGTGCGTAATGTTTGTTCATTTGAACAAGTTCATTTGCATAAGAACTTAAGATATGCTAGAATCTGAAAATGTAAGTATAAAAAAGTAAAATTAGTTCAACTGCTACAATTTTGGAGGGGAAATGTCCACAGTAAAACATGAGAGTACCCCCATTTCCCATGTCTACAATTGTGTCTTCAAGAGGTAACCCCTGTGGACACTTGAATATTTATCCCTTTGCAAATATATGCGACCAGTACATCTTCCAACTGGATGACTATTCTAGGCTCTCAGGTAACAGCCCAGTCTATGGTCACTTTAAGTCCTTAGCAAAGGCTCAAATCTGCATTTAATGTGTCTAAGCAAGATAATAATCAAAACCTTATTCTCGATGTGAAGTTCAAGTTTCTCTCTTGTGGATATGTGGATGCTGCTCAGACTTACATTAGATGGGACAATTGTATTTGGAGAAGAGGACGTGGTTCATTCCTCCTGTCTTTCACCACCCAGAGTTTCTGCACCTCCTGCTCCCTCAAGGATTATTGTGTCTGGAGAGAGGAGAAGTACATTTCTTAATTATTTACCGTCATTAACAGGCTTTGGGTCTCCTGGTCCTTCAGGAATCTAAAGGTGATTCTCTTGGGACACTTTCTTAGGCACCCTTCCCACCTATATTGTTGTGGTCTCTCACTTGTAGTTCCCTTAATGTTGGCAAATTCATCTCTCTTCCTGCTGGTCGGTGACTTCATTCCCAGCCCTAAGAATCCAGCTGTAAGAATCCAGCTTCTCTTTGCTGTGTTCTGATTGTTCCTCCAAGTGTTGCTCTTAAGCAGGGTCCAAGAAAAAAAATCTCTCCCTCTCTCTCCTCCCCCTCCCCCCTCCCCGTGTGTGTGTGTGTGTGTGTGTGTCTGTGTGTGTGTGTGTGTCTGTGTGTGTGTGTGTGAGTCTAATGCTCTCATGCATGGCCCACATTCAGTTCAGGGGAAACACACATGGATCTTCTACTGTGTGTGTGTGTGTGTGTGTGTGTGTGTGTGTGTGTGTGTGTGTGTGTGTGTGAGTGAGTCTAATGCTCTCATGCATGGCCCACATTCAGTTCAGGGGAAACACACATGGATCTTCTTCCAACCAACCCAGGACCGAGGGCAGCTGAAGCCTTTCTGTTGGCTCTACTGGCAGCTCTTTCCCACCCTATCCATGTCTCAGAGGGAAGTGAGACACCAGTCCACCACGTCTCCCAATTGCAGGACACGTGTATCATGCTTTCCAAGTGGCCCCAATGAAACCCCTCTCACTAGGCTCAAAGTGAGGAACAGGTACCCCACAACCCTCCTTCTGGAGGGAAGGAAGGGGAATGTACAGCATACCAACAGTTCTCCCCAAATGTCCTCTTCATAAATCTACCTTTAATCTCCACTCCCCTGAATTTTTTATAGCCTCAATGTACAAGGGGGTTTAAGAATCATCCATCTGATATTCAGCCTATTTTTGTAAGTCCTACAGGGTGATTAGTCTCACCAGTCTCTTTAATATCTGATATCTATCAATTTAGAGTCTTGGCTGAAAGACCTATTTTAACATCATCTTATACATATACATGGTCGTGTATGTGCATACATGAATGTATGTATGCATCATACATATAAATAGGATTAGCTGTTAAATTTATATCCCAACTTCACAAAATGTTTAGGAAATGGGCATTCTGGTTAATCTGAGGATTCTTTTCACCTTGAATACCATTGTTAAAATATAAGATGTTTTAATTATTTGAATTATTTGATTCAAATAAGGTGATTTCTTATACATGCTTTTGATTGTTTCTTTTTAACTTCAGTGTAAATTAGGAAAATCCAGTTAATTCAGAGCAGAAATTAACCAGGTTCATGTTAATATAGGTTTTGCTCTGCTGTATGCTCCCTTTTTAAAAACTCTTTTTCTCTCCTTTTTCTGGAGTTGTCAAATACCTTTTATTTGTTTTGAAACTACAGATTAGGAGCTGATCCACTCTGAAGAAAGCCTCTCCCCAACACGTGAGTTCCCTAAAATGCTAATACAAGGGAGAAAAAAAATCGTTCCTCAATTTTTAAGAAACTCCAACTACTGCTCTGTTTTCATCACAAAAGATACTTATAGCTTTTTCTAAATAAGTAAATAAATTCTGACTTTTCTGTCTTCTTACAGTGTGCTCATTCACTCTTAATGCAAAGGACCAGCAGCTTCCCTCCCGTAACCCCAGGAACAGAAGGGATAGTAAGTAGCCTATGTAATATTCTGCGCAAGAATGTTTTAAGGCATCCTAAAGGAAACATTCTCCAACAGTCTGTTTTGTTATGTGTTCAATAACCATATGTTCATTTCTATGTGGATAATGTACAGCATAATAGATACCTGCAATAATTCGAGGAGAAGGCAATTATTGACTCAAGGGGGTTTTACTGATTAGAATCTGAATGGCTCAAACATGACCAGAACTCCAATTGGGCATTATTAAAAGTTTGCTTTGATTCTTGGGTATTTGTTCTTTTGTGCATAATAGGCTTCTAAAAAACACATACTACCTCCCATGTTCAATGGGATGCTATGATTAGTTAGGATCCAAAACTACAATGTCATTTTATATCTTGAAAAAACCTTACTAACTTGCTCCCAATTGAATACTTTTCACATGTGAAATTAAACTTTAATTCAAAATAAATCCTCTGAAACATGCACAGGGCAGTAAATATGAGTCTAGTGAATGGATAAATGAAAAAATGAACAAAACTATCTTACAATTCAGGTGAATTAAGGAAACCTGAAAAGTAAAATGGTAAGATACACTCCTGGGCGATCCCTCTGCCCCCGAGAAAAAAGAAAAAAAAAAGAGTCAGCAAATAATAAAAATTTCATCAATTATTATAGAAAATTCTAGCTTATTTGGTTCTCACAAAAAACTATGTAGTGAATGGGGGTAGGGGATCGTTAATCACAAATAAAGCTACTGAGATTTAGAGAGCTTAACTTTCCCCGAGGTCACCTAGAATTAAAATAATGTGATATAATAGAGAATGACTAGGTAATTACTATTTATTGAGTGATCAGTGAAGGCCTTTCTAGATTGGTGACATTTAAGCTGAGATCTAAAATAGAAGTTCAGCTAAACAAGATTAATAGAAAGAGCACACTAGACAGAGACCACGAATGCAGAGGCCCTGAGCTGGGACAGAATTGGGTGAGTTCAAGAATCAGAAGAAGTTCTGTGGTAACCAGCCTCCCAGATGGCCCCCAATGATCCCCACGTCTGGTACTCTTACCCTGCATAGTCCTCTCTCCCATTTTACCAGTTGGTCTGGAGCATCAACAGAACACAGCAGAAAGGATGCCATATCACTCCTGAGCTTCCATCTTGGGCACTGTGTGTGTGTGTGTGTGTGTGTGTGTGTGTGTGTGTGTGTGTGTGTGTGTGTGTGTGTGTGTGTGTGTGTCTGTTCTGTCTGTCTGTCTTTCTCTCTCTCTCTCTTGCTTGGATCACTCACTCTGGAGGAAGCCAGCTGTCATCTCACGAGGTCACCCAGGCAGCCTAGTGAGAGAGGCCCATGTTGCAAGGAACTAAGACCTACAAGTACGTGAGTGAACATGCACGCAGCTCTTTCAGCTACTGTGGAGCCCAACATGACCGCAGCCCTGGGGGACATCATGACTGCAGTCTCCTGAGAGACCCCGAGCAGAACCACCCAGCTAAGCATCTCCTGGATTCCTGAAACTGTGAGATAATAAGTGCTTGTTATTTTATGCTCTAATTTAGGGTAATTTGTTTTGCAACAATAGATAACTAACACAAGTTCTAAATCAGTGATCTTTTCACTAGCCCATGTTATTAAAAGAACCTTAGAAATCCTTTTATACTGTAGGTAATTGAGCCTTCATTGAACTACTGTAAGACTAGATTTTCATTATATTGATTCCTTTGGTCAGGCCCACCTCTATCATTTGCAGAGCCTGGAACAAGAGTACAAATGAAATCCCACATACTACAGGTCTAAGTATTGAAACTTCTAAATCAAGATAGCTAAGTATTAAATAAAGTGTGCCCTATCCTTCTTCTTTGACCAACACACCTTCATAAACTCCTGGAAAACCAGGTTCCCAAATTTTAAATTCTCAGACTTTTAGGAGAAAGAGAATGAATGAAAGAAAGGAGAAAGAGAAAGTGAAAAAGCTCTATTTGAAGACAATATGACAGAATTCTTCAAAACTGGCTTAAAACGTAATGCTATAGATTCAAAAAAGCCTATGAAGTCCAAACAAGGTAAACAAAAAGGAAACATTATCTAGTCACTTCTATATTAAACTACTAAAAACAAAGACATTTTAAAATTAGCCATGGAAAAAAGAAAATTAC
>NW_007735369.1:37584-42645 GCF_000696425.1 Galeopterus variegatus | reverse complement strand
TAGCTGACACAGGGACAACAACAAAAAAATACTAAAGAAAATTTTAGAAGAAAAAAAATAATTTAAAGAAAAGCTGCTTTGGGGCTGTCCAGTTAACTCAGTTGGCTAGAGCCAATCCTCAAATGTTATATACTGTACAATTCCATTCTTATACCATCTGTGAAATAACATAATTATAAGATAGAGAACATATTAATGTCTGCCAAGTATTAAGGATGAGGGAGTTGGCTATAAAGCAGTAGCAGAAGGGACCCTTATGGTGATGTACAGTTAAGTATCTTGATTATGGTTGTTGTTACATGAAGCTATAGCTGTAATAAAATTAACTACGTCTCTCTGTCTCTCTGTCTCTCTGTCTCTCTCTCTCACACACACACACACACACACAAATGAATGAATGCATTGAAATTGGAATAAGCTCTGTGGATTGTACCAAGGTCAACTTCCTAGTTTTGATATTGAAATATAGTTATGTAAGACATTAACACTGGAGGGTGCTGAGCAGAGTGCACGTGACCTCCTTATACATTGCTCTGCAATTTCCTGTGGCTCTACAATTATTTCAAAATAAAAAGTTTTTTTAAAGTGATAAACTGCCCAAAGATGATGCTCAGTTGTCTAGAATATATTAATATAGCAAATACTCAAAATTTATCTCTTCTGGAGAAACAGAGACTTAATATGATACACCTTATTACATAGCTCTACTTGCCATTTATCACTTAAATTTACTGTTTTCCTGATAGTTTAACTCCAAGATCAAATAAAAAATCTATATGCAAGTCTCAAAGGATTATTTTATACAGGTTAGAGGCATTTGACATGATAAACTTGTAATCTCTGTCTTCAGAGGCTGTCTGTACTGAAAGTTAAGTAGAATGTAGTGATTACAAATAGGACTTTGGATGCATACAACCAGGGTCCCAATCTGGGCTATGCCATTTACTACCTGTGTGACATGGAGAAAGTCACTTCACTTCTGCCTCCATTCGTCATCTATAAAATTGGCATTTTGATAGTCTCTTCCTCAAAATGCAGTATGATTTAATGAATTAATACATGTAAGGAGCTTTGAAAAGTGCTTGGTGCACTTCAAGTGTTCAATGGAAGTTAGCTCTGTTGCTCACATCCTTGTTAGCATTGCCATAATGAGGATTTACTTTCTCTCTCAATATCCCTTATCAGATGACCAGTGCAAAATAATAGGCCACCAGAAATTCAAAGCAATAAATATAACCTCTTATTATTTTCACATTGAAAATCCTTCACCTTCTATATGGTGTTTCTGTACATGGCTCTACTGAGACACATAAAATGTCTCAGGTAAACAGTTCCTGTCAAGATTTCCAACAGAATCAGAAGTGGGAAACACCAGAAAAATTCTAGCAAAGAAAACTGTCCGTGAAATTGCTCAGATATCTGCTTCAAAAGGTTTTGGATAAGACACTAGACTTCTGGACATTTATTGCATCTAAATCTCTTGATCTTTGGATATTTGCCATGACTTATTTTTATAAAAGGATGGTTGCAACCTGGAATGAATATTTCCCTTCTGAAAAAAAGTTAGCAGTACCTTCCTGTCCAACCTGATGTCACTTGATTAAAGTAGTCACCATTATATATTCCCAGTTAAATCAATCCAGTGAACACAGCAAATATAATTCCTGGGGGAGAAGGGAGTGAGATGAAAAAGTACCACAGGGTAAAATATTTGAACATTATTAGAGAGAAAGTCTCTATCTCTTCCTCTTTCCCTAGTCTCTCTTTTAATTCATTCACAAATCTTTGAAAAGTGCCCGTATTATGTCAGGCACTCTTCTAGGTGCTGGGAATACAACAAAGAACAAGTAACCAGTCAGGATGCCTGTACTCGTGGAGCTCACAGCCTGGGGGGAGGCAGACAACACAAAATTACAGTGAGATGTGGTGACTTCCATGAGAGGGGACAGAGGAACAGCACTTTGCCTAGGCCTGTGGGTGAGAGGCTTCCTGAGAGCAGTGAGATCTATGCTGAAACCTAAGAGTGGGCGTCAGGGTGTTTGCTGAAAGGCGAGCGTTTATTAATTAGAGAGACTCCCACTTTTTAGAAATAAGGACATGCTGAATCACTAATAGGAAGGAGCCAGTGTGGAGAGACAGGTTAAAAACTCAGAAGAGAAAGGGGGAAACCAATAGACTGAGTTCCCCAAAGCAGAGGTAGAGGTAAGATGCAGAGAACAGGAACTGCAGGGATCAGCATCGGAAGAGAGAGCCAGAAGGTTTTAAAAGACCTGGGGGAGGGGTGGGAGAGCGAGCAGCCTGGAGGAACATGCAGGGATTCCCAGTGGCACCAGAGACACAGTCAGGGTTGGAGACCAGGAATAAATGAAAAAAGAACACCTCTCCTTTTCTGTCCCCCTTGAAAGGCAGGGGGAGTTGGATACTGTTTGCATTTGCAACAGGGTGTGTTCTTTAAAAACACCTTTCAGGGCTTCTGTACCAATGCATAAGTAATGAAAAATTCAGAAAGGAAACAACAAAAAAAAGAACCTCAATATATCCTGACACTTCTGAGGAATTTTATTTTAAAGAAAGAAACCGCTAATAAGTCATTTGACCTGTATATTATAAAACGGAACTATAAAATGTGATGACTACATGGCGTCTCATTTCCTGGTTGAGATCCAGGGAAAGGCTCCCTTGCCCTTGGCCATACAGCTTGTAAAGGGCAGAGTCTGAACACAAACCTGTCTCCTGACTTCTGGCCTGGGACACTGTCTATTACGCCATACTTTTCATTTTTCTTCGAGAGATTACCTCATTTCCATTTTTCTTGAATCGCTGTTCACGCATCGCCAAAGCACCATCATAGATGTGGTCAGTGAGCCACTCGCCTTGCCCAGCCCAACTAATGTGCTGAACTGACAGTTGGTTTCGGTGTCATGCACACCCAGCCTCACGCCTGGCCATCAGTGGCTCAGACACAGACCCTAGAAGTTAAAGATATCCTTTGTTTCCCCAAGCTCCTGGCTGTCAGCATCATTGGATGAGAAGGAGTAGACGGAGGGAAAAGTTCTCAAGTGAGATCAAGCAACAAGTCTGAAAAGCAAAAAAATAGAAGACCATGCTCAGTTCCATTGAGGAGGCTTCCTTCCCAAACCTGGAGAGGCAACAGCTCGTTCTGAGATGCCCGCATTCTAAGTCCATGAAGTCAGCTCATGCTCTTCCTCTTCCTCTTTATTTGATACTTTCCAGGATGGATCGGTAGGGAGACAGGGCCAAGAAGTGTTCTTCCATCTTTTGCACTAAAGCCAAGGCATCCTGAATAAAAGCTTCTACTCTCTGTCTAGTTTCTAGACAAAAGGAGCAGGACAGGGCTAGCACTAGACAAGAAAAAAAAATGTGAGAGGAACAGGATTTTGCTTTGGCCTTTCACATATGCTTCCATTCCCACCATATCAGCTGCCCGACTTTGGGCAACCTCAAGCACTTCCCTGTAATATTCCTGTCTTCTCCTTCCTCTCCCAGAGCCCATCTGTTATGGACTGAATGTTTGTGTCCCCTGAAAATTCATATGTTAAAATCCTACTGCCTGATATGATGATATTAGGAGATGGGGTCTTTGGGAGGTAATTAGGTCATAAGGGTGGAGCCCTCGTGATGATCAGTGCCCTTATAAGAGGAGACAGAAGAGAACTCACATCATGTCTCTCTTCTCTGCCATGTGAGGATATGAGAAGATGGCTGTCTAAAGACCAGAGAGCCCTCATCAGACACTGGATCTACTGGCACCTTGATCTTGGACTTCTCAGCTTCCAGAACTGAGAAATAAATGCCTGTAGTTCAAGCCACCCAGTCTATGGTATTCTGTTACAGCAGCCTGGACTGACTATGACAACATCCAAATTAAAGTTCTCGCTCTTTCCGTGTATTACATCCAAGCCAAGCATTAAGCAAAAGCATTATGACCAAAACCCTTTCACATGCATTGTTATCTTATTTGGGATACAGTTTTGCATGATGGTTGTGTGTACAATTTTGGAGCCAGACAGCCTTGGGTTCAAGGCTTGGCCCTATACTTACTAGCTTTATGACCACAGGTAAGTGACTCAATTTCCTCATTGGTAAAAAGAAGATGTAAGGATATCTGCTTCATATAGGTGTTATGAGAATTAAATAAGGTAATATGTGTAAATGCTTAGGAGAGCATGCTGCATTTATCGAGAAGAACTTAATAAATGGAAACAACTGTTATTTCTGATTCTTACTAACATACCTGTGATACAGATGGTGTTTTAAATCGCCATTTTATATAGCAGTCATGTGACTTGCTCTAGGTCACAAAAGAGACCTTGTATCTTACTATTTCCATCCAAACCTAGTTAACCTGGGACCAGAGTCCAGGCTCTTAATTACCACACTGTAAAAGGGATGCTATTTCATCCATTCATTCTGTACACAATTCTTAGACCTATTGTTTGTCAAACACTGCTAGGTTTGGAAACAACAGGATGTATAAAATAGGCTTTGACATCCAGTAGTCTGCAATCCAGTGAAGACAAATCACTGTACAATCTGATGAATGTTGCTTTAGTGACATGAAGAAGGTGCCTCAGAACCACAGGGCAGCTAATGCTGTCTGGGCCAATCAAGGAAGGCTTCATACAGGAGGTGTCCCCTGAGAGAAATCTTGCCTCAAAATAAAGAAGGAGAGGGAGAGAGAATCCATGCAAAGGGACCATCATGTATAAAGGATTCGAATGTGTGCAGGTGTATTGGAACCAGTGAGAAATTCAGTGTGAACAGATTATAAGGTACATGAAAGAATAATAGGAGAGAAAGCTGGAAACATAAGCAGAAATTGCATCAGAGAGGGCTCATATACTAAAGAAGTCTGAATTTTATTCTTAGGGTAGGGGAGAAGAGAAACAGGTTTTTAGGTCTGCTTCAGCCTTCCACCAAGTCCCCCTTTTCCAAAGGGGATATGTTCCAAGACCACCAGTGGATGTCTAAAACCACGGACAGTACCAAAACCTATACAGTATATACTATGTTTTTTTCCTTATGATAAAGCTTGAATTT
>NW_007735369.1:36251-37405 GCF_000696425.1 Galeopterus variegatus | reverse complement strand
AAGGGTAGGGGAGAAGAGAAACAGGTCTTTAGGTCTGCTTCAGCCTTCCACCAAGTCCCCCTTTTCCAAAGGGGATATGTTCCAAGACCACCAGTGGATGTCTAAAACCACGACAGTACCAAAACCTATACAGTATATACTATGTTTTTTTCCTTATGATAAAGCTTGAATTTTTTAATTAGACACAGTAAAAGATTAACAGTAACTAATATTAAAATAGAACAATTATAACAATATACTGTAAAAGATATGTGAATGTGGTTTCTCTCTCTCTCTCAAAATATCTTATTGTACTGTGCTCACCTATTTTCAGACTCCAGTTGACCAGGAATAACTAAAACCTAGGAAAGTGAAACCAAGTTAGGAAGTGCTCAGTTTCCTAGGTTTGGGTTTTCAGGACACTCCCCTGAGTTTCAGGCCATTCCCTAAGGTCTCAGGCCCCTTCTCTGGGCCTTCCCCTGGAGGAGAGTTACTGTTGCTGATGCACCTATTTTGGGCACCAACACAGGGAAATGAAGACCACAAGGGGCAGATTTGTATCACTTTAGGGGCTGAGCATGTCCAGTAAATAGGCATTACATAAACCTAGTGGCTGAGCATGCTCAGTAAAGGGGAGTTTATCTTTTAAATTTCCTCCCACTAGGGACTCTGGGGAGCACTAAATACTTCTAAGTGTTTTTCAGTGAATATGTTGGAATTTAACCAATGGGCATGCTCTAAAAGAGACCAACTGAGCATATGCAAGACTATGTCGCATAACTGGAAACTACCCCCTTACTTAAATATTCATTAGCTAACATAAATATGTATTAGATAGCAAAACTATTAAAGTTGAATCCCAGCAGAAGGCAGGGCTGCTGCTGCTCACTCGCTGTAGAACCAGCACTCACTTTCTCTGAAATGTGTATTTCTTTTTTGTTGTATCAAACTTGACTTTAGCAGGCTGCTGTTCACTCTGGGGACAGCCTGCACTTTTTCTGTAAATGTGTATTTCTTACTTTTTTGTTAAACTTGCTGCGGTTGTTCGCTTGTTTTCCTAGGGCCAACCCGCACTTCACCGGGTGAGGTGTGTATACTATGCTTTTGTGTTAAACCTGTTTTTAATTGGCAGCTGCTCACTCTCTTGAGCCAGCCTATATTTTGTACTAAACTAT
>NW_007735369.1:11677-36043 GCF_000696425.1 Galeopterus variegatus | reverse complement strand
CTGTAGAACCAGCACTCACTTTCTCTGAAATGTGTATTTCTTTTTTGTTGTATCAAACTTGCCTTTAGCAGGCTGCTGTTCACTCTGGGGACAGCCTGCACTTTTTCTGTAAATGTGTATTTCTTACTATTTTGTTAAACTTGCTGCGGTTGTTTGCTTGTTTTCCTAGGGCCAACCCGCACTTCACCGGGTGAGGTGTGTATACTATGCTTTTGTGTTAAACCTGTTTTTAATTGGCAGCTGCTCACTCTCTTGAGCCAGCCTATATTTTGTACTAAACTATAAGTGTGCACTTCTTGCTTTTGTGTCAAACTTGGTGCAAGGCCTGCTTAGTCTCTGGAGCTAGGCCTCACTTTCTCTGTGAAGCCTATACTTCTTACCTGTTACATTAAACCTGTTTTCACTTTGTATTGTGACTCTGCTCTTGAATTCTTTCCTGTGGTGGAGTGAAGAACCTATTAGAGGATTGGGTGGGTTGGAGCTGGCTACCTGACCTTCCCAGAACTTCTCCTCTGATATCAAAACCTTGAATAAAGTGGGACTATTGTACTGTGATTGAATCACTTTTAGGACAATAACCCTGGAAGCTGATGAACTGTTGTCAGGAAATACAATTAATAAATTGTTACAATGGTCTAAGAAAGACATTTCAAAATATGATTGATGATTAGAATGACCAGGAGAAGTATTTTTAAAATATGGTTTCTTAAGCCCACCCAAGACCAAATGAGTCAAAATAAACAAGTGTAGAGCTGGGGGATCTGTGTGCATGTTCATGTGCATGTATGCAGGGTGTTTGAAGTTGTGTGTATGTGTGTGAGACTTTCCAATTGATTCTGAAGATGAACCTGGTTTGGGAACCACTGACCTTAAAAGAGACCCAGTGGTTATCGGAATCAAAACAAGATAAAGAGAGCCTGGAAAGAACATAATTCTAAACTGGAATCATCAGGATTTTGCAAGGATGCTCTTGTATGATATAGGGGAGCTGCCTTTTGGGACCCACAGTAAGACAAGAGGGACCAGGCAATCAACACAACATCCCTAAATTTTAATGGTATATACCAAACTCTAATGGCATGTACTAAAGATTATTTAAAAAAAAAATATTGACCTACCCTTGCTAACACTATTTCACACACTCTTCTGTCTTTTTGTCCCTTCTGTACTGTAATTCCAAATCAGTGTCCCTCATAAAGCCTATATCTTGTCAGTGAAATATCACCATGGCCATTAAAAAATTTTTTTCAAACCTGTTGATTTAAAAAATCAGGATTGGAATGATCATTAGAATGAATGTATTGTCCCCAGTAAATTAGCTCCTTACTATTTCCTGACCTATTTTTCCTACCACAGTCTCATTTGATTATTCCAAGCAGACAAGTCTGTTTTCCTCCTTTGGCAAACAGACGAGGAAGGTGGGATGGAAGTTATATAAAGAAAAAAGTAAGTGCACTGTAGTGCATACTTGAAAGCCTTTCTGCGATAAAAGGACGGAACTTAGACCAGCAAAGTCACAGTGTCAAGCTTAAATGCTTTCTCTACCGGGTTCTCTACCGGTGTGCTTTAGGGGAAAAAACACATAACCTGGAGAGCTGGTCAGGCAATTATATCACCGACAGAGAGTTTTATGAGACAATATCAAAGGGGAAGTGCAGTGAGTGTCAAACCACAGACTACACAAAAAGAAAAAGAAAAAAAATTGGGATCATAGAAAAAGGGACAAATAAAGTTGGCAATGAAGAGGACATTAATTTAATTGCTTAACTTTTCCTTTCTACCACATCCATAACTGGAGCAGAATGCCTCCTCCCATCTCCTCAAGGCTCCTGGAGCTGAACAGGAGGACGAGGGTCCTGGAGACCACGTCAGGCAGGAGAGAGAGGTGCTCTCCAAGGGAGAAGTCAGGACTAGTCAGTAATGGGTGAGGTACAGCATGTAACCCCTCAAATGATGTATTTCAGCCTTCCATCAAGTCCGAAATGGCAGGTGGCAAAGCTTCGACCCCAAAAGAAAACAATTTGCACTGTCTGCACTGGTGGGAGAATTCATGGAAGAATGGCTACTTTTTCTTCACGCTGTGTAGGCACCAGCAGAGGTCACTGGGAACAGACGCGCAGGAAAGGAAAGTTTGCATTTGGTGGGCAGTTTAGTGCAGTGGAAGCTTGGGGACGTGGAGACTGTGAATTCTAATTCTGACCCTGCTGCTGACTTCCTGTGGGACCTTGAAAGGATGCACTTAATATCTTAGAGATTCAATTTCCTTTTTGGGAGAGGTGGGCCTTAACCTTATCCATAAATGATTAGGAAGCCTGCATTTCGTTCATGTTCCAGACCAGCCCATCACATGGGGTTATTCCCGAGAGTAGTAAATTAAAATGTTTTTAAGTACAATTAAACTAGAAAAACTAAAATATTAACATGAGGGTAGATACATGCTTTACTTAAATCTAACCTCAAAAGAGTGGCCTTTTTTTCCCAAAATAATAAGCAAGCATCAAATGAGATGAACTGTCAAAGCTCTTTGAAGAAACATTAAGCTCTGCTCAAATGCAAGGATTTATTATTATTATTACTAAGTTTAAAAATTTTGAACGTGTTAAATCCTGAAGGTGTATGCTAGTCCTATCTTCCAACTATAACTTCCGTTTATACTGTATTTATTTATCAAGTACCTTTCTTATGCCTGGCATTAACTAGACACTAAGAATACAAAAGTGAACTGTAGCCAGACACAAAATGACAAATAATGTATGATTCCACTTATAGGAGGTATCTAGAAAAAGCAAATTCACGGTGACAGTGTAGAATAGAGGCCACCAGAGGCTGAAGGGAGAGGGGGATGGGGAGATATTGTTTAATGGTTACAGAATTTCTGTTTCAGGTGATGAAAAATTTTGGAAATGGTGGTGATGGTTACACAGCATTGCAAATGTATTTAATGCCACTAAATTGTACACTTTAAAATAGTTAAAATGATAAACTACATATTATGTATATTTTATTATGAGAGAGAGAGAGAGAGAGGAGAATTGAAGCCAAAAAAAAAAAGTACACTGAGCACATTTTTGCTTCCTCCTGCCAAAGGTGGGAACTTCACCTTCCAGTGAGAAAACTCTGCTGATATGGATCCTGTTGCTTTGTGCTCCCCAGGAAGTTTCCTCAAGGTTCTTTATCACTTGCATTCTGACATTAAGGACCTACTCATTCGGGGTTATTTCCAGAATATTGAGTATTATCAAACGTTCATTATCTTGGATGTTCACTGAAGCTCCCTTCCCACAGCTGAGTAAATATTCCTCCAACAGGAAGCCTGACAGATGAATTGTCTTGGCTCCGAAATGTATTTTCATGTCAGAACTCAGACAAGTGTGACAATTTCTTCCTCTAAGCTCCTCTTTTGAATAGTTTAGCATGGCTCAAGACTTTACCACCTTCCCTCACCTTCAAGATATTTTTTTCCAAACATAATTTGCCATTAATAGAGACCATCTCCTCACAAGAGAGGGACCTGTGTCTTGACCTGCAAAAGGGCGGTGGCTGAACGTGGAGAATCAGCCATACACTCAAGAAAGCTGAAGTCTGGTTCCAGTTCTGTTTCTAACTTAATCGTAAAGTCAAGGCCTACCCTTCCAATTCCTCTCTATGTAAAAAAGGGATTGTAACACCTCCTAAAAATATCACTGTAATTTAACTGATCAATTCCTATGGGAATAAAAAGATTTAAACAGAGCAAAATTATTTCAGTGCTTCAAGAATTAAGTCACTTTGGTTGGGATCCAAGATTAACCCAACTTATGCTCTACTCTACTTAAAGTTATTAGTGTTATAGTCAAGTTGCTGAATTTAGGCTTCATTTGGCATAATATTGGCAGATGTGTTTGTTGTGCTGCTTTAAGAATATAACTTAGACTTATTGATATATGTCAGCCTTGTAACTCACCTTACATTTCATCTTTGCTTGCTCACCAGGTTCACTATTTTGCCATTCTTTAAATTCATGTCTCACCCTAGATTAGATTTTTTTAGCTTCATCTCCAGTGAAATTTTGAACTGGGTAATTCAGAGAATTCTTTGTTATGGAGCCTGTTCTGTGCGTTGTAGGATGTTTAGCAGCATCCCTGGTCTCTACCTACTAGATGCTAGGAGCAACACACACCCCCAATTTGTGACAGCCAAACATGTCCTCAGACATTGCCAAATGCCTCCTAAGGGGCAAAAATTTTGTCCCCCCATGTTGAAAACCACGGCCCTGGGCCTTGTTTCTAGCCATATAACTAACACAGCCATATAACTTCTGGCAACCCCATCATCCATTCCCTTCATAACTCCTAAATGCCCACAATTTGTCTCACTTTCTCTCTTTCAAGATGCTTCCTCTGCTCTGAGGAATAGGATCATTCTTGTCCAAAAGTCTCTTCTACTCTATAGCCCCAGAGTGAGACAGTCTGAAAAGTATCGGAAAGAGCCTCTGTCACTTACAAGCTTCACCATCACTGAAAATATTAAGCTAGGAATGATGAAACAGATTTTGAGGTAAGGCTTCTAGATGAGGTTTAGATAAAATCAAAACCAACTAGAAACCTTCACCACAACTCAAAATGAATCTTACCAAAATCCTTTTAGAAAACTCAAAATAAGAAAAAAAAAACACATGTAATTCTTTCAGAAACCATAATTCACTTCACATGGCCTGAATCTGAGTTCGGTGGGAACTGAAGAGCAGAGAAATACTGCTGTGTGCAGATCCTGTGTCGTAATTCTCCTGAGCTTTTCTAGCAAAAATGGATTCTTTTCATAAACCACTCCTGACTGCGTGACACATTTGTCCAATTTCAGTCTGACCGGAAATATTTTCCACATACTTTCCCCCGACCCCAACACCGGCTTCGTAAATCTCAGATGGTCCTTGAGAGACTACAATGTGATTTGAAATACTGGAAAACGTGAGATTTCAGGAAACTGATGTAAACTCTTTAATGTTTACCCCTCACTTTCAAATTACCAGATTCTCCAATGAGCTTTTTGGGGTGTTTCTTCCAACCGATTGCCAAGGTAAACGTGGTTATATTTGAGAGAGGGAAAGAAGAGAGAGAGATGTCTACAATTCTGGTGCTTTTCAGCTCCGCCATCTGATCAGGTCTGCACATGGGGTAAAACGTCCGTTTGGGGGGAACTATGATAAATCTTCCACTTTTAAATACCATAAGCATAAATTTAAGAAGTACAATTTTTCTTGTGTACTAACAATTCCATACATTTTTTAATTCAGTTAGTAAGTATCCATTGTGTTTTCCAAGGTAAGAGGTGGGCAGACTAAAGTCCAGAGACTAAAATTTCAATTCTTCGGTCTCAACTACCTATCACAAGGCATTAGCGAGCAGGAGCTGAAACTGTGTGCTTACGCCCAGACATGTATTGTTAAATGTGACATGCTCAATTTATCATTAGTTATGAAGTGAAAACGGATGAATACACATTCAATTTAGTTCAGCTGCTTTCTTCATTTATCACACTCTTTCATCATCCATCATCTTCCCCCACCCTTTTGATTTGAACAAATAACACACTTTCATAAGTTTAATCTAATTAATCATAATTGTAAGGTAATGTTCCCTTAATGAGCCATACATCTGATTTTATAAAGTTTGTTGCAATTTTAATAAAATGTGTTCCAGATAGAATCTACAAATGTTCTCTTTGAAGCCCAACCACCTAGTAATTCCTCTTCCTGAGTCACGTTTCTCAACTCTGCATTGATGCGTGCACACACACACACACACACACACACACATACGAATTCCTCTTCCTGAGTCACGTTTCTCAACTCTGCATTGATGCGTGCACACACACACACACATACGCACACACACACACACACACAAGCACACTCTTCTCTCTAAGGTTGATGAAGACATAGCAGTTCTGAGAGTCACTGGAGCATGCTGGTCTTCCATAAACAATTGTTTCAGTAAATTGTAAAGTGTTCATCATTTTATGAGATAACATAGGAAATGAAGAAAATTAATTTGAAGAATGGAGAAAAACATAATGAGAAATGGAAAGGATTTTTGTTATGAATATGAAGTCAAGCCTAGATGGTAACTACAAAGGTCAAGAGAGAAATATAAAGAAGAAATTGTAGTTTGTGGGTAGTAAATTATGCTACAAATCCCCAAATCCTCTCTTTCTAATAAAACTCAAAAGAGATGCTCATAGAAGAGATAATAGTCTAAAAATTAGTACAATCATGTATATTCCCCATATTTGAACAGAGGGTATAAGATGAGCCTTGATCTGAACCTGCACAAGTTTTGGTTTAGATGACAGAGTATCAGAGAACACTTAAAGCCAGAGGAAATATTCAAGCCATTTTGCTCGACTCTCTCATTTTAAAAATGAGGAGGCTGAAGCCATGAGAGGTTAAGGGACTTGCCCAAGGTCATGGAGCTGGGTGGCAGTAGTGCTGGGACTAGAACACAAGCCTGCTGACTGGCATTCCAGCACTGTTTCCCAGCCAGTCCTGCATTCCCCTCCCCAGCACTGAAAACTCACAAGCCTGTTCCCTGGTTGACACCAGTTACTATTTATTTCGTATGAAAAAAATTGGCAAGTTTTTGGAAGAAAACTAGAATCTCTTGAGGGCCTGGACCATAATACAAAGTAGAAATCTTGCAGCACTTTATAAGACAGGTGTCACAATGACACTATCAGAGAGGGGACAAAACTCCTCCAAGGCATCTCTCATTGTCCCCTTGCAGAAGACAGGCACCAATGTTTCACATGTGAGAGTTGCCTCCAGCCACAGCACTTTGATTTTCTGCCCCTTGAGAACCTTTTCTGAACTGACGACTGCTCTTTAAAATCCCTCTCATAGGCGGGTAGTCTGCTTCTCTTTTGCAGTCTCATTAGTGACACTGGTACCATTTGCCCTAGCTCTCTCCTTGTGTTCCTGATATTCTTAGCATAGGATTTTTCTTAAATGCCCTTTCTCCATTTGACGGTGGCCAAACTGAACAATCAATTAACATAAATATAAAGAATTGGGCCTATTAGTCATTCCCTCGCTTTATGGCTTAAGGGCTGAAACCATCCAATAGTCCTGATATCCACCTTGGCAAAATGTTTCTCTGGCCTAACACTGATCACAAATTTCATTCATTATCTACTTTGGAGCAAATCTCATTAGATATCAATGCATAAGAAATGATCACACACTCATAAACAAAAATGCACGAGCCAAGTTAATTCCTTTTAAAATGAAAAAATATTTTTTTTTGCTGATACCAGTCCTCTCATACAGTGCAATTAGAAATGTAAACTGGCGGGCCTGCAGAGTGCGCCGCTTGGGAGCACGGCGGCACTCCCGTCGAGGGTTCAGATCCCATGTGGAGACCGGTTCGCGCTCACTGGCTGAGCGCGGTGCAGGCGCAACACCGAGTTGGTTATTTAAAATGATATCGTATGTGCTGATAATAGCAAGGTCTAGGATGTGATCCCTGAACTGCCAAAAAAATAATAGAATAAAATAAAATGATATTGTAGAATAACGTTTAAGTCCTGAAGAAATATTTACAATATAGTTTATCAGTTAAAAAGACAATATTGCAGTATCACATTTTTAAAAAATTTTATGAATATATTGCTTTTATGAATACATTGAATATACATTAAAATGTTAGCTTTAATTATCTTCATGTAGAAGAATTATGGAAATTATAATTCTTTAACTGTATAAGTTATAGTTATCTATTCAATTTCTCTCTTCTGTGAAAGCAAGACTTGGCCTCTCTTATTTACTGTAATATTCCCAGTGCTTTGCATGCACCTAGAGGACAGTAATTGCTCAAAAGACATCTTTTGAATGAATGAAGAGTGAAAGTGCTTTTTGTTTTCCTTATGCTCATTTATATTTTCTCAACTTTCTACAGTGAGTATATATTCCTTTGCAATGAGACAAGAAACAGTAAGTATATTTTTATTTTCGTTACTCATAATGCCTGTTGTAATTTCATTCAAAAATCTTAACTTGTGGCTGTCTTCTGGTCAAGATGGTGGAATAGACAGTCCCCAGCACCACTCTCTCCCACAAATCAACCAATTTACAACTATAACAAAGCAATGACAGCCAAACTGGGGCCACTAGAGCTCGGGGAAGAGCTCGAGGATAGACCTACAGAGTACATGAAGGTGGGAGAAGCCACGATGAGAGAAAGAAAAAACTGCCCTGACTGTTTTGAACCCTGGCCATGTCCAGGCTGGAGGTGCTGAGCACATGGAGCAGGAGCTGGCAAAAGCCGCAGCTGTGACCTTCAAATGAAGTTGCTTGGAGGCAGCAGGGGACAAGAGGGCCATGGTGGCCCCCAGGCCAGCAAGACCACTAGTAGAGTTCCCATGGACCCATGTAGGAGCAAGAGCCACAACAACTGAAAAAGAGGAGGCACTTAGAGACCAGTGAGTCATCGCAAGGGACCAGCGCACAGCCCATCCCATGGGAAGTGTTTGCAGCATGGGTAGTGGGAGACACGGGCCCACTGGGGAACACTGGGGCACAGCAAGGACAGCTGATCTGCCACCCAGTCAGTGAAAGACCATTCAGAAGAAACTGGTCAGGAATATAGAATTTTATGGGATGCCATTTGATGGAAAGACGCAGGCCCAGACCAGAGTTTCTACACAACCCAAGTGCACTGGATCTCTCACAAGCTGGAAGTATCTATAAAGTCAACCATTAAAACATGAGCTGCACCAAAAGCCTTCCCCAGGGAATCAGCAGCAAAGCAGCAACTTAGCTCAACCACAGAGCTCAAGTGCTAGTCCCCACAGGTTCCCCCATTTTAGAAGTAAGCAAAGGACAGCAAATTAGTTCTCGTGCAGTTTGTTTAAGTGGTGGGAACAGCAAATAATCCAACACAGAAATGAAAGAAAAGACAAAATACCCGCAATCAAAGACAAAGCTTCATATTAACTAGTAAAGTCTCATTTCACCAAACAACACCTATAACACCTAGAAAGACTGGAAGTCCCCTGGCCACCAAGCCAGAGAGAAGGGAGGGCCGGTGGCCTCAGCAATGCCCCTGGACACCCACAACCATTCCCAAGG
Organism: Galeopterus variegatus; assembly: GCF_000696425.1. NCBI lineage: Eukaryota > Metazoa > Chordata > Mammalia > Dermoptera > Cynocephalidae > Galeopterus > Galeopterus variegatus. The sequence continues at coordinate 26,940 of NW_007735369.1, read as the reverse complement.
GTGAGGGATGAGGGCCTCGGCCATGCCCCCCTAACTTGTGCAGCCAGCCCAGCAGCGACCACCAAGCTGCCACAGGAAGTGCCCCAGGCTCTCCCAGCCAGGGTGGTGGGAGACCGCGGGCCTCATCCACACACACACCCCTGCCCCCACTCAAGCAAGCAGACAAGCAACAAACAGAACACCAGGCCACTATAGGATGCCCCCCAGGCTCTCCTGAGCCTGGACAGTGGGGGGCCTCGAGCCTCGGCCACGCCCCCCTCAACACATGCAACCAGCCCAGCAATGACCACCAAGCTGCAGCAAGAAGGGCCCAAGGTTCCCAGGCTGGGATGGTGGGGAGTGAAGGCTTTTGCCACACCCCCCTGACATTTGCGCCCAGTCCAGCAATGACCAAGCCAACGCTGGAAGTCCCCCAGTCTCCCCTGTGGGAGTGATGGGGTTGCCACAGGCCTCAGTCCCACTCCTCCTTCTTCCTCCTTCTTCCAACCCATTTCCTTCCCCTTTCCCCTCTCCCCCTCTGTCCCAACTGCTCTGCAACAACATCCTAGAATGTAAAAAATAATATTAATAAAATTACATTTTCTTTTTAAAAAAAAGTCTTAACTTGGGAATGCTTTCCTAAGAAATAGTCACAACGAATGTCCTAAGGAAACTAGTAAAAACTCCATTCATCTGGAGAGTCAATGGAAGTTAGATAAGAAACTTACATATTGCAAATCAGGTATCAGTGCTGATAAGCATGCTTTAAGGTATCTTTCTCTCAATCAATAGTTAATTGAACAGCTACTAAGTACCAAGCATTCTAAGTTTCTTGGGATGGAGGGAGGAGATGAATACAGTGAGGACAGAGTAAAAAAGAACCTTCTTGCCTCCAAGGAAAGTACAGATTTTATTGGAAAATGGATCCCATAAGCATGTAATTCCATATAAAACAGAATGAAATGTGATACAGGAGAGCTATAAGTTAAATGCTGTGAAAGCAGAGGAAGGAGGGATTAAATACAATTGGGGTGGGGGAGGTCAGATGAGGCCTCAAAGAGGGGCTGACACCCCTAGGAGATCCATAGTTGAATTTTGATAGATGGAGAAGAGGGAGGTCTTTTCTACATTTAACCTTGAATTAGAATAAAACTAATTCCCAATAGCCTGACATTTAATCACCGCAGAATCAAAAGGCCAAGCAGACTCACTAAACATTCAGGGACAGATTTTTTTCTAACCCAGAGGGCAAGCAGCAGCAACAACAAATTACAAACTTTGCCCCAGAGTTGGATGCTCACCCAGGCCTCACCTGTCCAGCCTGCAGAGGAGCAGCAGCAGGTTCTGGGCATTCAATTTATTTTTCTCCACAGCATTTACCGCCACCTGACTAGCATAACTTTATGTGTTTATTTGCTTATTGTCTGTCTCTCCCACTAGAATGAAAGCTCCAAAAAGGCAGGGATTTTTGTCTACTTTGTTCATCACTGAAGCCCCAGCACCTGGAACAGAACCTAGGGTATGGTAGGCATTCATTAAATATTTGTTAAATAAAGGAGTATGCTGCGGTGTGGTGTGGTACATGCAAGGTATGGTGCGCTCTGGAGAAACATCAGCACCACTGTCCCTACCACAGCCAGCTGAAGGGCCAGCTAAGACCCGGATTCCAAGACAAGGACACCTGTAAGCGTGTGGATTTGGACAAGCAGATTCCAGACACTTCATAGGATAGAACTTTCAGAGGCTCCCAAATTCATTACCCCAGAAAAGACCTTATAGGGTCTAGTTCATATCTCTCAGAGAGCCCATCAAATTCATTTCTTTCTTCATTCATTCCTTCCTTCATGCTTTCATTTAACAGACACCAGTTTTTATCCTGTTTAAAATATTGCTGTATAATAAAGAATTTATCTTTGTCCCAGGTTTCTGTGAGAGAGCTCTTAAACCTTGGAATTCCCTAAGAGATAGAAGTGTCTTTGTTATTCATCAAGGGTCCCTGGACCTAAGGAGATGACTCAGGATGGGGGGTGATCATGCCAGAAAGACCCACCATGTGACTAGAGGGTTGGGGCTCTGAGCCAGGTTGGTGAACACATCAGTGTGCTGGAAGATAATGTGACCTGGTTCCATGTGTAAGGGACACAGACACTTTGTGTCCAGAACCCCTCTGGATCTTATCCTTTGTGTATCCTTCCTAATAAAGATATAATCAAAAGTACAATGCTGTCCTGAGCTCTGTGAGTTGTTCTAGTGAATTATCAAACCTAAAGGGGTTTTGAAAACTCCTGCATTTGTAGCTGGTTGGTCAGAAGCACGGATGGCCTGGGGACCCCAAAACTTGCAGCTGCCATCTGAAATGAGGGCAACGTCCTTAAACTGTGGAATGGGCACTAACCCTGGGTGGATAGCATCAGAACTGCATTGCAGTTTTGCAAGTTTGGGGCACAGTTTCTCATTGGTAAGATGGAGGCACCATCTACCACATAGGGTAATAGTGAGAATTAAATAAAATAATACATTACTTTTGTACGACAATAGAAACAAAGCCCAAAACTTGAGATTCTTGTCTCAAACAATGATACATATGGTGGATATGGGTTATGAAATAAGAGACCAATTCTAACATTAATTTCCTAGATGAAAACTTTAGGAGCCCCAGTTTTCATCTGTAAAGTGGGGATGGCAACCCATGTCACACATGCCTTCAAAGGTTGTTGTAAAGGAAGTGCACGCTACACGAAAAGTGTGCTCACTGTCAGATGCAGGTTGTTACTATAATACATCCCAAGGAAATTTTGGACTTGAGTCTGTTATAAAAAAAAATGGTTATTGCATATCTTATCCACTCATAAAGGCTTTCCTACTCCCTGATCAAAATTTATAACACATGTCAGATAAGACTGGAATTGCTCGTTTTTTGAGACCTCAGCAAAAAGAAGGTTGGATGCTTTAAGATAGAAACAATTGAGTGAATCCTTGAGCTGGTTTCCTTTGCTAGGATATTTTGATAGAATTTTCCAGAAAAACTGAAAATGTGATTAATAACAAGGATATACTATGTAAGTAACAACTTAACACTAACTCTGTATGCTTATATAATGCATCACTGTCTAATTCCACAGAGTATGCTCTTTACAGCTTTTCAACAGTGCTATCAGGTACCACATAAATATGATGCTGTAGATCCAGAAATGCTAATAATTTGCCCAAAGACACAAAGCTAGCAGGTACCACCCAAAAATACCTCGATCATGGACAAAAATAGCTGATGTTTGCTTAATGTTAACTATGGGTCAGATACCACTGTATGTATTTCACATGCTTAATTAATCTAGTCTTTCCCCAAACTCTATACAATAGTACTGTTGACTAAGAAAACTGAGAAAGAAAGAGGTTAGAAACTTCTCCACAGTCACATAGCTAATAAGTGATAGAAGTAGGATTCAAACCCAGAGATACATGCCTACCCACCATTAACTCCAACAGTAAAATAGCTATAACACCTACCTTGCAGGGTTTTTTGGAAGACTTTAAAAGTTGATAAATGCAAAAGTACTGAATTCCAACAGTCACATAGCTAATAAGTGATAGAAGTAGGATTCAAACCCAGAGATACATGCCTACCCACTATTAACTCCAACAGTAAAATAGCTATAACACCTACCTTGCAGGGTTTTTTGGAAGACTTTAAAAGTTGATAAATGCAAAAGTACTGAATTCCAAGTCCGGCACATGACAGATAATAAAAAATGTTAATAGAATCTACTCCTGAAGAGTGGGGTCTTCTGATTCCTGACCAGACTCTTCCCTGGCTACATCTCATCTTAGGGGGTAGATGGGGTTTTAAGGTTCCAGGAAATATTTACCAAATGGTTGGAAAATCACTAAATTAGAATGCAGTGGGAGGTGGCTGCAACCACTGCTACCATTGTCACTACTGACACCAAGGACACTGCAGATGCGAGGGAGGCAGTTGCAGCCACCAGTACTACTGCTGCCCCATGATGTAACCCTGCTGCCGTCAAGGACACTGCAGACGTGAGGGAGACAGCTGCAGTGCCAGTGCTGCTGCCACCACCACGAGATAACCCTGCTGCCACCAAGGACAGCGCCAAAGACAGCACAGATGTGAGGGAGGTAGTTGCAGCCCCTGGCACCCTTGCTGCCCCCATGAGGTATCCCCACTGTTGCTACAGACACTGCAGACATGAGGAGGTGGTTGCAGATGCCAGCACCACTGCCACCTCCATGAGGTAACCCCGCAACCACCAAGGACACCACAGATGCCAGGGAGGCAGTTGGAGTCACAGATCCTGCTGTCACTCCACACACCATAGCTGCATGGAATGCCACTGTGGACACCACAGCCAAGTGGGCAGCTAACACAACCACCACTGATACAGTTGCCACCACCACCAATAACACAAGCAGCAACCATCATCATGTGAGCAGCCCACCACCATTGGAGCCGCAGCTGCCATTTAGGCAGCTCACCAAAACTATCACCACAACCACTACTGCTGCAAGGGCTGTCTGCTACCACGGCAGTGGCCACAGCAACCTCAGCCACTTTGCAAGCAGACTGCTGACCACTCAACTGCATTGACACAAGGAGGGTCACCTGGAGTCCAGTGAAGGAGTAGTAGAAGAGGCAACTATTCTATCAGATGACCAGTCATCAATGTAGAAATACTAGAAACATGAAAAAAAAGAAAAAGCGAAAATATGAGTTCACCAAAGGAATACAATAACTCTCAAGTACCAGACCCCACACAGCAGGAAACCCTTGAAATGACTGAAAAGGAATTCCAAGTAAAAGTCTTAAGGAAACTCAATGAAATACAAGAAGATGCAGCTAGCTGACACAGTGAACTGAGCAAAACTATCCAGGATATGAAGGAAGAAATTTACAAAGACTAAATACTTTAAAAAAAAAAACATGCAGCAGAACTAATGGAAGTGAACAAGTCATTCAATGAAATAAAACACACAACTGAGAGCTTAAGCAGCAAGCTAGAGCAAGCAGAAGAAAACTTACAATCTTGAGGACAGTCTCTTTGAAATAACTCAGGTGGACAAAAAAAAGAAAAAAGAATTTTTTAAAAATGAAGAAAATCTAAGATAACAGACAACGTCTTAAGCACACAAACATCTGAATCATGGGTACTCCTGAAGGGAGGAAAAAGGAAAAGACATTGAGAACATATTCAATGAAATAGTAGTGAAAAAATTCCCAGGTATAGGGAAAGATATGGACTATCAGATTCAGGAGGCTCAAAGATCCCCAAACAGATTCAATCTAAAAAGGACTTCTCCAAGGCACATCATAATCAAACTGACAAAACTCAAAGACAAAGAGAAAATCCTAAAAAGAGCAAGAGAAAAGCATCAAGTCACATATAAGGGAATGCTCATCAGACTAATAGTAGACTTCTCAACAGAAATTCTCCAGGCCAGAAGAAAATGGGATGATATATTCAAAATATTAAAGAAAAAAACTTCCAGCCAACAATTCTATACCCAGCAAGGCCATCCTTCAGAAATGAAGGAGAAATAGTGTATTTCCCAGACAAAAAAAAACTGCAATAGTTCACCACCACATGACCAGCCCTACAAGAAACCCTCAAGGGAGTCCTGCAACTGGAATCCAAAAAACAATAACCACTACAATGAATACACAAGATAGAACAAAACCCACTGGTAGAACAAAAATGCAAATGAGAAACAGAATGCAACTGTAGCTTTCCACCTCCAAAAACCAACAAACACCAAGGACAAACAATAAAAGGGAAAGAAAGAAACAAAAGATATTTAACACATCCAAGTGAAAATTGATAAAATGCCAGAAGTAAGACAATACATTTCAGTAACAACCCTAAATGTACATGGATTACATTCCTCACTCAAAAGACACAGACTGGCTAATTGGATTTAAATTCTGGACCCAACTATAAGCCGTCTACAAGAGACTCACCTCATTTGTAAAGACACACACAGACTAAGAATGAAGGGATAAAAAAAGATATACCATGCAAACAGGAATCAAAAACGAGGAACAGTACCTATTCTTATTTCAGATAAAATAGTCTTTAAACCAAAAACTATAAAGAGAGTCAAAGAAGGCCCTAATATAATGATAAAGGGATCAATCCAGCAAGAAGACATAACAAACAAAAATATCATAACAACATCTAATAGTCAAATACTATTAGACCAAAGAAAAGAGATAGATCCAAATACAATAACAGTTGGGGACCTGAATACCCCTCTCTCAGCATTGGACAGTTCATCTAGGCAACAAATCAACAGAGAAACACGGGATTTAAACCACAATTTAGACCAATTGGACTTGGCAGATATCTACAGAACATTTCATCCAGCAACCGCAGAATACATATTCTTCTAATCAGTGCATGAAACATTCTCCAGGATAGACCAAATGTTAGGTTACAAATTTTTAAAAATTGGTCTAAACAAATTTTTAAAAATTGAAATAATTTCAAGTATCTTCTCAGACCACAATGGATTAAAACTACAAATCAATAACACACAAAACTCTGGAAACTATACAAAAACATGGAAATTAAACAACATGCTCTGGAATGGCATATGGGCCCAAGAAGAAATTAAACAGGAAATCAAAAAATTCCTCAAAACTAATAAGAATAAAGACACATCATACCAAAACCTGTGGGATACTACAAAAGCAGGACTAGGAGCTGAGTTTATTATGACAAACACTTTCATCAGAAAAATAGAAAGATTTCAAATAAACAACCTAACACTACACCTCAAAGAATCAGAAAAAACAAGAACAATCCCATCCCAAAATTAGCAGATGGAAAGAAATAATTAAGAGCAGAGCAGAACTAAAGGAAATAGAAACCCAAAAAACAATACAAAAGATCAATGAAAAAAAAGTTGGTTTTTCAAGAAGATAAACAAAATAGACAAACCATGAGCTAGGCTAACTAAAAAAAGAAGAGAGAAGACCTAAATAACAAAAATTAGAAACAAAAAATGAGACAATACTACCAATACACAGAAATACAAAGAATCATTAGATTATAATAAACAACAATTAACCAACAAATTTGAAAACCTGGAGAAAATGGATAAATTTTTGGACACATACAAACTACCAAGATTGAGCCAACAAGAAACAGAAAACCTGAACAGACCAATAACAAGCAGTCTCCCAACAAAGAAAAGCCCAGCACTAGATGGCTTTACTGCTGAATTCTACCTAATCTTTAAAGAGGTACCAATTCTCAGGCCAGCCCGTGGCTCACTCGGTAGAGTGCAGCGCTGATAACACCAAGGCCACGGGTTCGGATCCTATATAGGGATGGCCAGTTTGCTCACTGGCTGAGCCTGGTGCTGACAACACCAAGCCAAGGGTTGAGATCCCCTTACCGGTCATCTTTTAAAAAAAAAATAATAATAATAAAAAAAAAAATAAAGAAGTACCAATTCTCTTCAAAGTATTCAAAAAAATCGAAACGGCCAAGCCAAGGGTTGAGATCCCCTTACCGGTCATCTTTTAAAAAAAAATAATAATAATAAAAAAAAAAATAAAGAAGTACCAATTCTCTTCAAAGTATTCAAAAAAATCGAAACAGAGGCCATTCTCCCAAACTCATCCTATAAGGCCAGCATCACCCTGATACCAAAACCAGACAAAGATACAACAAAAAAAAGAAAATTACAGGCCAATATCTTTGATGAACATAGACATAAAAATTCTCAATAAAATATTAGTAAATAGAATATAGCAACACATCAAAAAATATATATATACACTATGATCAAGTGGGATTCATCCCAGAGATGCAAGGATGTTTCAACATATGCAAGTCAATAAATGTGATACACCACATCAACGAAATCAAGGATAAAAACCATATGATTACTTCAATAGATGCAGAAAAAGTATTTGACAAATTCATCACCCCCACATGACAAAAACTCTTAGCAAAGCAGGCATGAAGGAAAGTATCTCAACACAATAAAAGCCATATATGACAAACCCACCTCCAGTATCATCATGGAACAGGAATAAGACAAGAGAACAAGACAAAGGATTCCCACTCTCACCACTCCTATTTAACATATTATTGATGTACTAGCCAGAGCAATCAAACAAGAGAAAGAAATAAAGGGCATCCAGATTGGAAAAAATGAAGTCAAATTGTCCCTCTTTGCAGATGATATAATCCTATATAGAGAAAAGTCTAGAGACTCTACAAAAAACCTCTTAGAGTTGAGAAATGATTTCAGTAAAGTGGCAGGATACAAAATCAAAACACAAAAATCAGTAGTGTTTTTATACTCCAAAGCAATGACTTAGCAGAAAAAGAAAGCTGACTCATTTACAATAGTCACCAAAAAAAAAAAAAAAACCTAGAAATAAATTTAATCAAGGAGATGAAAGATCTTTACAATGAGAACTAAAAATCACTGTTGAAAGAAATTAAGGAGAACACAAAAATATGGAAAGACATTCCATGCTCTTGGATTGGAAGAATTAATGTGAAAATGTCCATACTACCCAAAGCAATCTACAGATTCAATGCAATCCCCATCGAAATACCAATCACATTCTTAATAGAAATAGAAAAATAATCTTAACTTTCACATGGAACAACAAAAGGCCCCAAATAGCCAAAGCAATCCTGAACAAAAAATAAATAAAACTGGAAATATAACACTAGCTGATTTCAAATTATACTACAAAGCTATAGTAATCAAAACAACATAGTACTGGCGTAAAAACAGACACTTGGACCAAAGGAACAGAGTAGAGAACCCAGAAATCAACCCACATACTTACAGTCAACTGATCTTCAACAAGGCAGCAGAAACATACATTGGAGAAAAGACTGCCTTTTCAATAAATGGTGCCAGAAAAAGTGGACATCCACACTAGGATAATTAAACTAGACCCATTCCTCTCACCATATACCAAAGTCAACTCAAAATGGATTAAAGACTTATATGTAAAACACGAAACTATAAAACTCCTAAAAGAAAACATAGGTGTAACATTTCAGGAAGTAGAACTGGGCAGACTTTATGAGTATAACCCCAGAAGCATAGACAACAAAAGGAAAAATAAACAAATGGGATTACATCAAACTAAAAAGCTTCTGCACAGCAAAAGAAACAATTAACAGAGCAAAAAGACAACCAACAGAGTAGGAGAAAATATTTGCAAACCATGCATCTGACAGAGGATTAATATCCAGAATATATGAGAAACTCAAACAACTCAACAGTAAAAAAACAAATAACCCAATCAAAAAGTGGGCAAAGGAGCTGAATAGTCATTTCTCAAGGGAAGATATACAAATGGCCAAGAGACACAGGAAGAAATCTCAACATCACTAAGCATCAGGGAAATGCAAATCAAAACCACACTGAGATATCATCTCACCCCAGTTAGACTGGCTATTGTCAAAAAGACATAATAAAAAATGCTGGTGAGGATGTGGAGAAAGGGGAACCCTCTTATGCTGTTAGTGGGAATGTAAATTAGTGCAGTCATTACAGAAAACAGCATGGAGTTTCCTCAAACAACCACAGATAGAACTGCCATATGATTCAGCAATTCCACTGCTGGATGTACACCCAAAGGAATGGAAATTATCATGTTGAAGGGAGACCTGCACTCCCATGTTTATCACAGCTCTATTTACAGTAGCCATGAGTTGGAACCAACATAATTGTCCATCATCAAACAACTAGATAAGGAAAACGCAGTATTTATACACAATAAAATACTATTCAGCCATAAAAAATAAAATAAAATACCGCCATTCACAGAAACATGGATGAACTTAGAGAAAATCATGTTAGTGAAATAAGCTCGGTACAGAAAGAGGAATAATGCATTTCTTCACTAATAAATGGAAGCTAAAAAATAAACAAATTAAAAAGAAAGAAAGATACAACAATCACAAAAATATGTTCAACTTTCAAAAGGAGAGTACAGAACTGAGGTTACCAGAGGTGTATTAGTCTGTTTGTGTTGCTTATAACAAAATACTTGGAACTGGGTGATTTATAAGAAAATGAAATTTATTGCTTACAGCTCCTGAGTCTGGGAAGTCCAAAGTCCAGGGAACACATCTGGTGAGAGCCTTGGTGGTGGCAACAGTGACGGCAGAGTATCACGTTGTGAAAATAGTGGAGTAGAGAGAGCAGGGAGAGCAACCTTCTCCTTCACTCTCCTTTTAAAGCCCTCAGAACCACATCCCTGACCACCATTATTAATCCATTCACTACTGCATGGTCTTGCAATGTAATCACTTCTTTAAGGCCCCACCTTTCAATTACCATAGGATTTCCCACTCTCTTAACACTGTCACAGTGGGGATCAAGTTTTGGGGGGACAGTCAACCCAAGGCAAGAGGTGAGAAAGGTAATAGGGGTGGGGGATAAAGGAGGAATTGGTCAAGGACCACAAAAAATGATTGCATTGCATGATGTTGAATACACTAATTATCCTGATTTGAGCATCAAATATTGCACACAGGTAATGATGTTCAACTCTGCACCCCACGGATATGTACAATCATCTATGTTACAATAAAGAAAAAAAAAGAATGCAACGAGAACCTCCAAAAGAATCTTAAGCCAAACTCAGCCAAAAATATAGGGCATAAGAGATAGGTGGTCTAGTGCATATCCAAAAAGATAAAATGACTGAAAGTCAACCTCTTGCAGCAAAACGTTATTACCTGGTCTTCTTCCTGCCAATCCAAGATATCGGTCACCTCAGGGTTAAGACTCAGCTTTATAATCTACCTTCTTAATAAAATACTATGAAGTAAAATAATGTAGGTTTCCTATGGATTTTAAAATGAAATAAAAAATATTTTAAAGAGCCAAAATTTATTTGCATGTATCTCACCTACAACAATGCCTGGGATATAAAAGACAGTATGAGCTGAGTTGAATAAAGGAATGAATGAAGGATACAGAAGAAATTACTATCCTTTATAACTCTCTACTGATATTTCTTCTTATATGGAAAATGGCTAGTTTTGTGATTTTTGTTGTTTTTTTTAAGGATGGATTGATTTTTTTTATACTTTGTAATTCTTTGATATTAGAAAATTTAGAATCTAAATGAGCTCGAACACATGGTTCTCGGTGCAGGATTGCTATAAACATGAGCAATTTCAATTTCTAAGAAATATATATTATCTTTACTTTTTGTCCATGCACTGATTTTCTCAGCAAGAGCTCATGTCACAAAAATTATGAGAGTTTTATATAGTATTATGCCAAAATATTCAAAGTATTCTTAAGTCTGTACTATATATACAATTTTATTTACTTCTACTTGATCTAGACTTTGTTATTACATAAGTCAATAACACTTTTTTCTGAAATCTGGAAATGTGGACATCACCAATTTCAACAATGTTTATTTCTATATGGTGAAATTCATGATTATCTACAGCTTTTATTTTCTGTTTTTCTGTTTTGCTGGAATTTTATGATGAGCATATATCATTTGTATAAAATCAATAAATGCACTCTTTTTAATATGTCCTGATAGGGATACCATTTATTCAAGCATTCAAAAATCATTCTTTAAGATATGCTATATGCAAGGATTGTGTTAGACACTCCATATCTAACAAGGATGAATAAGACAAGGCCCCTGCTCTTAAGGGGCTTGCAGAATAGTGGAGGGGAGACAGAACTGTCAGACAATAAGATCAATATTTTAATGTGTTACAGGTGCCCAGGAGAAAAGTGCACAGGCTTAGTAGGGAGGAGGGTCAGTCTACGTGGAAAAGGAGGATGGGAAAAACTTCTTAGAAGATGTGACCCTTCACACAGAACAAAGTCTACACCTGTGCACCTGTGCATGCCCCCAATCTTTATAAATTCACACATTCTGTGAACAGGCTATATTTCATCTGAAGGGCAGGTAGAATAAATTTTGCATAAGCATCAGTTAAGATTCCAAATCAGTGTATTTCCAAATTGAAGGAAAGACTTAGGAGCAGTCATTTGGCTTACAATTATGTTCTGGGCTCTTCTCCATAACCCAAAGAAGTTGGAGGTAGATGTGAGGAGGCATAGTTACCAAGAAATTGTTAGGAAAAAATAAAGGAACCTTGTTTTTCATTCTCCTAAAATAATCAATCACCAAAAGAGAAGCCACATTGAAAACTGAAGTAGGCTAAGGTTTTTGTCCACCAAGTGCTGCAGAATTAGGCAATGAACAGAAACACACAAGTCATGTGGGAGGCAAGGAGTGCCCAGCCCTGAGGAGACAGGTGACTGAAGTGTCAGCCTCACTGTTTAGGTCTTCTGTTAATCACTTTTTATCCTCATGAAAAATTTGCAAATTTTTTCAGTGCTACATAACAAATAGGAAACAAGCTCAGGCCCATCCCCAGCCTAATCCTTCCCCCTCACATCATCATCTCAGGGACAACTATAGACTGACATGGCAAAGAAAAGGAGAGAGAAAGGGGAATCCTAAACCCCCAGGCTTCTCCTCTTTACCCCTGCCCAGCACAGAGGCTGCATGGCCAGTCCTCTTCCTTTCCCCCACCACTGCCCCAGATCACCATCTTGTTCTGCTTGGAGGGACACAATGCTTAGGACACACACTGGGTCTGGATTTTACTCTGAGGTGTAAATGGATCTTCAGTTTTTTTGTGTATATCTGAAAACTCCTTGTCAGCTCCTATCTTCACTGCCTTTTCTTACCGGAAATAAGTAGTGAAGGAACTGGTTAGAGTCATGGTCATGGGTGACAGGTTGCCAGGATTAAAAATCCTTATAAAATTGAAATAGCTCTGTGGTGGATACAATGCACAGGCCCTCCACATCCGTTCCACCCTCCTCCTAGTGTGTTTTCCTGTACTGCAAAGCCTGAAAAGCTAAAAAGCAAAGTTGACAAAAAACAAGACTGGAGTTCTACATGTGATTTTCGCTTGACTCGTCCAATAAGATTGTGCACCATCTGGAAAGTGGAAGTGAGATGGAGACCATGCTTTCTCCTGCTATTTCCACTTTTTCTGCAGAAGAATACATCATACAAGTTCAACAAAATGTCCTGTAACGTGGTTAGTGGGTCCAAATTTTTTCATCACAGAAAATGCAGGCTGGTATGATCATGAGATGAATGTAATGACTGGAGCAAGCCCACTCCACTAGTCAGCTGAGAAGTTCTGAGGTTCCAGCTGCACAACTAAAATTTGTTCTGTCCCAGCTCAGGCTGGGTGTCAACAGTGGGAATTGTTTCTCCACCTTTAACACCAATGTTCATTCCAAGACAGTGGCAACAATTCCAGGAATTTCCCATCTGTTAGTATTCATCTTTGCCAGCCCCATCCAGAGAGATTGGGTCCAGGAGAATCCTGAAGATGCAGGGACCCTCCCTGGGCCTCCCAACTTGTCAAGACAGGCTTACCCGGCTCGCCCTCCCTTCAACCGCACCTGCCCCAAGAGAAAATAGGAACTTTAGCCCAACCATTCTCAGACAGGGCTGAGAGGAGGACGACAGCCAATCATGGGCTATGTCATCATGGATTTTATTGTATTTAATTCGTCCATGGCAGCATTAGCAGAGGCCCTGCCATTAGCTCTGGGGGACTTAAGAGGCTGGGCCTGGCATCCACTTTGTTGGTGTAAATCATGGCAGGCACAATGCTGTTCTGGTACAAGAGATGGTAGCAGTGACACCCACGCACAGGGCTTTATGACCAGTTACACCTGCAGCAGACCCCAGCCTCCCTCACCGAACCACTTTCCTTGCCTCTTCCCTGTCCTCCTTTGTATTCCCACTACTTCACCAGTTTTGTTGAGATTTTTGCCCTAGACAAGCAGCAAGGCAAACCCCTATTTCAACAGTCCCCCTGCATTATTCCATTTTCTGTTGCTTATAACAGAATAACTGAAACTGGGTGATTTTGAAGAACATTAAATTTAATTCTTACGGGCCGGCCCGGTGGCGCACTGGAGAGTGCGCCACTTGGGAGCGTGGCGGTGCTCCCACTGAGGGTTCGGATCCCATGTGGAGACCGGTTCCCGCTCACTGGCTGAGTGCGGTGCAGGCACAACACCGAGGGTTGCAATCCCGTTGCCGGTCCCCGGTACGGGTGCGACACCAAGGGTTGTGATCTCTTTACCAGTCAGTAAAAAAGACAAAAAGGAAAAAAAAATTTAATTCTTACAGTTTCAGAGACTGGGGATTCCAAGGCGGAAGGGTGCATCTGGTGAGGACCTCCTTCTTGGTGGGTGCTCTTGGCAGAGTCCCAGGGTGGTACAAAGTATCCCATGGAGAGGGCAGAGAAGAGTGCTCGCTAACATGCTCACTTGCTCTCCTTATAAAGCCACCAGTCCACTCCCATGATGACCCATTAAACCATTACCCATTACTCCATGAATGGATTAATCCATTCATGAGGGCACAGTCCTCACAATCCAATCACCTCTACAAGGCCCCACGTTTCAACATTGCTACATTGGGAATCAAGCTTCCCCATGAGTTTTGGAGGGGACAAACATTCAGACCATAGCACTCCCAAGATGGGAATATCCAGAAAGGGTCCCTTGTTTTAATTCTAGGACTTCAACAGAAAGAGATAGGTTTCTGGACATATCATCCCCACATAATCATTACAATACATGGTCATTAGTTATTTTTGTTTTATATGTTAGTAAGGTACATTGCTTAACATGTATGTTAGGTTGAACCATATGAAGTTGCCGTTTTTGTAGGGCAGAAATGATGAAATGTTGGTAATTTCATACGGTTCAACCTATACTTAAATAAATTTTTGTGGGCTAGGATATGGACTATATATAATATTGTCTACATAGTTTCAAATAACTGACTTACAAATAAATTTCTGACAAATATTTCTATACTAACTTGTAAGATGCTTCAGAGCAGCTATATTGTTTTATTCACTTTTGTATCCCTCACAACACTTAATAAATGTCTGTTGAATGAAAGGAGAGTGTGGTTATTTATTTACAAGGACGCTTCACAAAGTTTGTGGAAAAACAGAATTGAAAGATAATACAGCTCTTTCCATGAACTTTTTGAAGTATATCTATACCTCATATATCTATACCTTGTTCTTCAAAACGTATGTCTTCAATTTAAAGAACAGAACTCATTCTGATACGAACTAATTATATCCAAAAACTGTATACAATAATTACAAAAGAAATTTTTTTGGGAGGGTTGATTTGCTACTGTTGATTTTTGCTTTTTTTTTTATTTATTTATTTTTATTTTGTCG
>NW_007735369.1:0-9908 GCF_000696425.1 Galeopterus variegatus | reverse complement strand
GAAGCTTGTGTGAGTCCAGAAATTTATCCATTTCCTCCAGATTTTCGAACTTGTTGCCAAAAGAAATTTTAAAAGGGAGAGATAACTTGCTGGTTAGCTCAGTTGGTTAGAGCATGGTGCTGATAACACCAAGGTTCAGGGGTCAATCCTTATACCAACCAGCCACCAAAAAAAATAAAAAATTAAAAATAATTAAAAGGGAGAGATTGAAATAGGACTAAACCATTTAGAAAGATTTTTAAATCATAATTAGTTCAAAATTCTAAGCCACCCTAACTACACAAGATGCCCTATCGAACACCCCTACTTGCTTAAGTGCACTGAGCTTCAGGGTAATCAAACCAGGCTAAAATTCCTTTGTCGATTTCTCTAGGTTGGGGCCAATCTCGACCATCTCCTGAATCTAAGAAATAGAAGAAAAAGGCAGAAGTTGTCATCCACCCAGACTGAATTAAGTCACAGAACTTACAAAAAGTTGAAAGATGGGTGGATGAATGGATGGAGAGAGACAAATAGATGGATAATATGCTCATGTAAGGAAGAAGATGAAGAACAGAAAAGTATGATCCATGTCTCTTGTTCTGCACACATACATAGAGACTTGTTCTCTGCAAATACATAGAGATTGGTTGTCTCCAATCTGCACAAAGCTTTCTTTTAAAAATAATACTGCTCATAATAACTATTATGTGTGGTATCCCTTTAAAGTATCTACTTTAAAGCATCCCTGCCTTGATAGAGTGCAATTTTGCTGAGCACACTCTCCTGCTGAGAAATAGGCAGAGCCCTGATGATTACTAAATAAGAACATAATTAATTATTTCTTCAACTGAATAGTCCAGAATTCTACCACAAATCAATCAGTTCTTCTAGCCTAAGAAGCTCTGACTCTATTTTAGCTCAATGAAAACAAAATCAATGAAGGCCAATTATAACCATCTCGTTAGAGTATGCAAATGGCATGCCATACGAATTCACAGCAATTGCCTCCAGAGCCTCAGAAGAGGACCAGGGGCCAACTGTGGGATGCTGCTGGCCCCTAGCTGCACAAGCAGCACGGTACGGCCACACCTGGAGTCTGCAAGTGGGAGGCCAAAGATAGGCTTCCTCCCTTCATTACTTTGACAAATATGTCTTTGGAGGCTCCTATGCAGATGGCATCATGTTGGGTTATCAAGGGGCTGGGGCAAGACTAAGGGCTGATATCTGAGGTTCAGGGTTATTGGTCTATATTCTAGTGTAACAACATTCTGCATCTGAAAGCTGGTTTCCTTATAATTCATAACATGCAGTCTAATTATGTGCTGCCCAGAAATTTCTGAGCTAGTCCATTTCTGTTGCTTATAACAAAAATACCTGGAACTGGGTTATTTGTAAGAAAACAAAATTTTTTGCTTACAGCTTCTGAGGCTGGGAAGTCTAAAGTCCAGAGAACACAGCTGGTGAAGGTCTAGATGGTGGCGACAGTGACCCAGGGATCTCACTTTGCAAGATAGAGAAGCAGAGAGAGCAGAGAGACTGACCTAATCCACTCTCTCTTTAAAGCCCTCCAGACCTAGCCCATGGCCACCATATTTAATCCATTCACTAGGGCATGGTCCTGCAATCTAATCACCTCTTCAAGGCCCCACCTTTCAATTACCATAATAGGATTTCCCACACTCAATAGTTACAGTGGGATTAAGTTTTGGGGGAACATTCAACCCATGGCAAAGGATAATGTATATGTTGCAAAGAGCCAGGCAAGACACAGGGAGAGACACAGGATTGACAGGCAAGGAGAGTTGAGGAAATGCCAAGTGAAGCCCACCTGCCCCCCAGGATTTCCCAACGTGTACCACAACCTGGCCACAGGGCTGAAATTCCTACCACTCTTCCTATCTTTGGGGTTCAAGCATTTCACCTCTAGAGAGCCCCTGTTAAAATGCAAAGGCAACAGATGGAAAAAGGTCACTAAGCTATTATTTCCCAAATTTCAGGTATCTGCACACCACGTCCCCATTTTTTTCCATATCAGAGTACTACTTGTAGTATTATTTATTTGTCATATTTCATTGACTCTAAAATGCTCTGATGTTGACCTTTCTTGATTTAACCATGGGTGTCAACTGAAAGTTGTATACCACTAGCAGCACACTGCCTGACCTACTTCAAGGGTGTTGTAAGATGACACAAGCTGTGTGATGTATTATGATTCAAGAGAGGTTAAAACATTGGGGGGAAATGTGAATCTTTAGAATCTGTAAAATAGAGTAATATTTTTCTCTTTAAATCAACTCACTTTTTTTTTTTTACTTAATAAATTTCTTTTTAAAAGAAAACTTCTTTTACCACTGCCATAGAAACCAGTATCACTGACATAAATAAAAGGGAACTGTGTAAATAAATGCAATAAGAATAAAGAAATAAATCTAAATTCTAGCTTACATAATTAATCAAGGTGTACATTTTTTATTTATGCTCCCTTTCAGTGTGTATATTACATTTCAATACAAAAAAAGTCTAAGAAATAATTCTAGTCCCCAAGGTTTTGAGCCTGAAGCCTACACTTGCATTATTAAAAAGAGAAATAAGCAGTTTTAGAGGACTGAAAACACTAGCACCAAAATGAAACTTTCTCCTCGACTGAATCAGAAAGACTTGAGAAGAAATCGAAAAGGGAATACTTTTCACTCTGTGTGATTCAGCATTATGCAATGCCACGTTCGTAAGCCACCTGAAAGGTTCTCCCTCATACCATTAGTCCCACAGTGCCACTCACTAAGTAAGGGACACTGAAACCCATCATTAACCCCATTAGGAGGAATTTATCAGATATCGGTGGGTATCGGGAGAGAGATGTTCTGGAGGGCGTCCATCAAAAAAGACGGTAACAAAAGGATACAGAAATCTTGCCGATTTGGCAATTTTGCCATCAAACCAAAATTCCCATTGAAATGGGCACCTGTTTATCATGGACTTTTGTGCGAAGTTTCCTCTTCAAGATACTGGAGTTCTGTGACAATCCAGAAAAACAATATAGACGTAAGCCCTGGATTATTATGCTAAGGATTTGTGAGAAAACTACCCTCATTTCTGGTATTTAGTCACTGTTAATTTAGTTCTTTTCTTGAGCTAACTTTCGTATTTTTTTTTTTTTTAAAGATGACCGGTAAGGGGATCTTAACCCTTGGCTTGGTGTTGTCCGCACCACGCTCAGCCAGTGAACGAACCGGCCATCCCTATATGGGATCCGAACCCGGGGCTTTGGTGTTATCAGCACCGCACTCTCCCGAGTGAGCCACGGGCCGGCACTTGGAGCTAACTTTCTTTATTTCAATATATACCAACTTCCTCATGCTCCTCTCTGGAAAATAGGAAGAACAATTAGCCAGACTGGTTTTTACAATAATTCTTCTTATATGTTACCTGTGTCTTTCCTCGACAAAACAGCTCCTCTTCCTTTAACCTAAAGATATGAATACTTAGACAGAGATCACTTAGGATGCAAAGCCTTGAAGTTCCAAGTCATTGTAACCTGGAAGATGTATTCTTAACCAAAATGATGTAGGAATGGAGAATGTAACTTTTTACCCCAGCTGTTGCACTGTCTCCCTTATTTTTTGTTCCATTCATCATTTCATGGTTCTTTCCTTGAACCTAGTCATCTCTTTCAACGTGCAGGGACCCAAACTGGTAATTATCTTCCATATAATGGTTGATCAAAGCCAAGTATTAGAGAACATATCCTTGCCCTTTTCATGTCATACTCCTGTTAATACATCTCTCAGTCATGTTCCTTTTTTAAAATAATAGCACTACAAATTGCTGACTCATATTCAATTTACGGTCCACAGTACTTCAGCCAATTCTTTTAGTACCCTTGTGTAAAAACTGATCAGGGCCTGCACATTTCAATGCAGATCTCACTCATTTAGATTACCTCCCTCCAAGTCTTCTTTTTCCGTTTTCATTCTCTTAAAGCAAGCATTACATACTTCCGGGGCCCCATTCACGTGATCATGCAGAAAGGTTGAAGACATTGAAGGCCCTGTGGCCTTTCAATGTCATCAACAAGTCTCTTTCTTTCCTACCTAATTAATGGACAACATTCTGCTCTAGTCTTTTCTTGCTCTTGATAGAGTGAAAAAAGAATGTTCAATTTAGCCTTTGGAAGTTGCATCTCATTTCCTGCTTTAGTAATTCTGGCTTTACTTCTATGAACCTTTCTACAGATATTTGTCCTTGAAACTTCAGCTTTCTCTAGAACTTTTTCTATTTCAGAAGCTTATGTAGTTCTTTGATAAATCAGTTAGATTTTTTTCTGTCTTCTCAACTTTTCTTACTTCTATGAACCTTTCTACAGATATTTGTCCTTGAAACTTCAGCTTTCTCTAGAACTTTTTCTACTTCAGAAGCTTATGTAGTTCTTTGATAAATCAGTTAGATTTTTTTCTGTCTTCTCAACTTTTTTAGACATGTATGTTAATCTGTTCTTCCCTATTCCCTTGACAAAGTTCTCATAATGCACTTTAAGAAATCTAATCTCATGTTTAATTAATTATTTGAAAAGGATACGAAAGGAAGGAGCCAGGTGAGCAGAAATTTTCATAAGAAAATGTATCATCACAACAGCAACAGTAAACCCTAATGGACACTATGGACTTGGGTGATAATGATGTGTCAGTGCAGGTTCCATGATAACAAACATGCCACTCTAGGGAGGGATGCCGATCACAGGGGAGGCTGTGCACATGTGAGTGCACGGGGTACATAGGAACTCTCTGTACCTTCCCCTCCACTTTGCTGTGAACCTAAAACTGCTCTGAAAAATAAAGTGTATTACAAAAAGAAAGAAAAAGTCACGTTGCTGTGATTTTTTTTCAACACAAGAACATATATTTATTTTATTTGGAATATTTTATCCGTTTTAATCCTCAATACTACCTTTTTCTAAAATATCTCCGAGAAGGATATCTCCATCCACCCAGTCCAGAATTTGTCCTTCTCACCATTTTTTCTGCTCTTAAACGTCTCTACTTGCCACCTGAGCCCGTTTCCTCCTATGGCATCCACAACCCAGTAGGAATATGAACTAGATCGTAACTATTCTAAACTTAAACCCCAATTTCATTAAACATAATTCTGTGACCACTTCTCATCACCTCCACTGCCAACACTCTAGTCCAAAGCAGCCGGCACCCGGTAACTGCAATAGCCCCTCTTGTTAGCCTTTCACCTCCCCCCACCTGCAGCCTGTTCCCCATTCACTAGCAGAGAGATCCTTTGAAGACGTAAATTAGATCACGTTGATCCCTTGCTCTTAGTGCTCTATGGGCTTCCCATCACACCCAGAATGAAATTCAAGCTCCTTTCCATGGCCTAGCAAGGACTTCCACCCTCTGACCCCTGACCTCGCTCCTTCCTGCCCTTGCTTTAATGGACCATGCTCACTTTGGTCCCAAGGCCTTTGCACTTGCTCCACCTCCACAGAACACTCTTTCTCCTTTACATCATTATTTGCTTACATGTCAGCCTTCATTGCCTTAATTTTCCTTCATTTCAGTTACGAAAACTTGGCATTATATTTATATACAAATGACCAAAACCTGATATCATATTTATATACAGCCACACATCACTTAATGACGAGGATACATTCTAAGAGATGCATCATTAGGCAACTTCATCACTGTGTGAACTTCGTAGTGTACTTTCACAAACCTAGGTGGTATAGTCTTCAACACACCTAGGCTAGATGGTATAGCCTATTGCTCCTATGAGAGTAATGTGGTGCACTACAATCTTATGATGGCTGCAAAGTCACTAGGCAATAGGAATTTTTCAGCTCCATTATAATCTTACAAGACTACCATGGCATATGTGGTCAGTTGTTGACCAAAACGTCATTATGTGGTGCATGACTATACATGTATGCACTTGTTTAAAATGTCTCCCTGCTAGAATGTAAGTTCTGTGAGGGCAGGGATACTGTCTGTTTTGTTCTCTACTGTATTTCCAGCAACTGATACAGTTCCTGGGACATAGCAAGTGCTTAAAGATAATTTTGGAATGGTTAAGTGATGAAATAATCCCCAGTTATTTTACCTAAAATTTATCAACAAGTTGCACACAAGTTACACACCAAGATGAGAACAGATTGCTTGAAACACATGTCTTTGCTCCTCAGAAGTCTCATACAAAAGAAAAGTATTTGGCTTTATAACTATAATGCAGTCTAAAAATTTCTATCATGAAATACTATTCTGGGTCATTCACTGCCAGCTCACTGGGAAAAATAATTTGCAGAGGAAAATTTTGCTTTGCCCACATCTCTTTGCAAAGGTCAAAAAGGACAGCATTGATCAGGGTTCGGGAGGGGTGAGAAATGCTGAGGAGACAGCCAGTCATTCTGGGTTGAATGATGAAAGGAAGGCATGAGAGGCGTGCTGAGTACCTGAGGAGAAGGCCAGAGTTAGGGAGCAGCTGGGAGAATGTGCTGCATCTGCCGTGTCCGCAGCTACATCTTCCAGGGAATGAAAAGCCCAAAATATAATCACAATGTGAATTTCATTTAAGATCAGATCTGGTCTGGAATAAAACCCCGAGGGGAGAAAATTGTCTATGAAATCCAACTGTTTTCATAAGCATTCTTATAAAAAACATGGCTCAACTGTTAAATCAAACACTTTTTTCCAAATGAGAAAATCCGTATTGTGTTTTCCATTGTTTCACCACTAAAAATAAAGATGTGGCCTATTTAGCAATTCTTTATTCATGCATTCCATTAAATATTTATCTCAAAGGTGGTCAACGAATTGTTGCTGCACACTTAAAATGTCTATTATGCCCAAGAAACAGCAGAGTGGTGGCAGGAGGTGCTTGAAAGATGTGGTCTCTGACCTCACAGAGACTGCAGGCCACTGTAGCAGTAAGTTAGGCTTGAACACCACTGCTCTCTGGTGCTCTTGTTAAAGAGAGAGCTGTTTATGTTTCAAGCATCCAGCAGCAACCAAAGACTCTAAAGAGAAATAATTTGGGCACTTATTTGACCACGACCACAAGAGAAGGGATGGTTTTCCAAGTGTATTACCAAATAAACACTCTCCTAAATTCATCATTATTAGATATGCTTGTCTGTGTGTGAGAATTTGGGTTGTTGGTTATTTCTTAATGAGGCTTAAGTGGGTTTTGTAAATACTCGTAGTTTTAAAGGAGAGGGACTGCATTTTCCAATGACATTCCAACATTGAAGCTAAATTGCCTTTTCTCTCTAACTGTACCTGGTGTTAGCAAAATGCTGAATTTTACTGAAGTCCAAGTAATTCAGGTTCTGTGTTATGGTTAACTGAAATACAGTCATAGGATCAAGATAAGGTGAGTGTGTGGTTTATGCTTACAAACACTTAGGCTCTATTCTTTCCACACACATTCAAAAACAAGCTAAACAGAAAAGAGAAAACTATAGCCTTTCCAATCTCCCAGTTTCCCACTGTGCAAGCCACTGCAGTAGAAAAGTAGATGGGCTTTATCAGCATCCACCCCAACCTCTGCCTACAGTGCTTTCCTGCTCTGCAGAAGCTGGAAAGATCCAAGCCACATTTCCCTGACTTGTTTGAAGATGCACTTGGGCATGACTCAAATTCAAACCCAAGTTAAGTGGAGAGGGTGATACTCATTTTGGCTGTGCAGATTTAGCAGGCAGGTCATGGCTCCAAAGCCAGCAATTTTGGAGCCAGCTTCTCGGTCCCTAGACTTTGGCCCAGGTGGTGTTTTCCTGAGCCAGCAGTGGAGGCAGTGGTTTTCTGATCCCAGACTCACAGCTTAGGTCACATGACCCTGAAGCCAACAGTGGGCCCTGTAACCTCCTGATTCTCCAACTTCTTGATTGTGCCCGGGTTGTAGTTACTTTGCCAGAGTGGTTCCGGTTGTCCTGGCAGTAGCTGCTGGAGCTCCATCCTGGGGCCTGATCCTCCAGTCCTTCTATCTCCTTCTGCATGAAATAACTGAAGTGGTTATTTCTCTTACATGTGACTGAACGCTGACCAACAGGGCCAAACTGTCCAACTCTATCCAATAGTTAACTGTCAGAACCAGTAACCTCTGCTTTGTCCATTTGTCTATAGAAAACCTTCCCTGAATCTTATCTAAACAAGACCTTGTGTGGTATTTTAAGATTTTTTATTTTATACTACTTTAATGACTCCTTTAAAAGAACATAAAATTCCTTTTATGTCTCCTCGTCTTCTCTCCTCCTCCATTTTTAGTCTGCCTCCATTTCCTGGGTCATGCAAGCTCCTTGAAGTAGACCTGTTAATGCAGGGGTAATAAAAACAAGACGTGTCTTGAAAATATTGGAAGGGGCTTGGCTGGGGCAGGACGGAAGTGAGACACTCCATTTTTACTTTAGTACAAATTATTTTGCCAAAAATCTCTGCCCCCTCAAAAACATCAAAATCTAGAATTTCATAATTAGTTTTAACACAGAACACTGAAGAAAATGTAGTCAAGTCTTCCATAGTTCTTCTTTGCAATTTTTAAATAAACTACCACCTTCCAGCATGAAGAGCAAAATCGTTATAATAATAACAATAATAATAGCTCCTATTTGTTGAGAACTAATGCTGTGCAAGACAGTAATTATTTCCAAACCTCACATCAGCACTGAGAACATAATTTTCTTTCTATACATGAAAAAACTGAGGCACAGAGAGAATAAGCAAATTGCCCAGGGGTTTAACTCTACAAATAACAATCCATCCAGTACATTCATTCAATCCTTTTTTGAACAAATCTTTTCTGAGTACCTCACAGGTACTCAGGGGTCACCCCTCCTGTGGTCGGAGGCTAGTGAGGAGGTACAGCTGTGAAGAGATCAGACATGTCTCTATTGCACACTCACCTGTTGAAACAGAAGACGGCCAGTCATGCCCACTGACATTGCTTGGAAAATCTCATGTGACTGGTCTCAAGGCATCAGGGACCATCTCTTTTAAAGAACACCTTGCTTTGATTCTGACCTTTTCACTTTTCTTTTTATGCCTGAGTTTGCAAGCCAGCACTGCTACTTATTAGCTCTGTAACCTTGGACAAGCTATTAAGCTCCCTGTGCCTCAGTTTCCTCATTCTTAGAGTGAACATAGTAAAATGACCTACCGCATAGGGGTTATTGTAAGTAAAACACTTATAAGAGTGCTGACATACAGCAACCACCCAGTAAGCATTAGTTATGGTCGTTGTATCATGACTTTTTTTATTATTGTAGTACCACATGACATTACAAGTACACACAGAATTTACCATTTGCTAGAGTATGAGAAAATCTCAAGGTACAGTCTTCTCAAAATGGGGAAGTCACATTCTAAGATGGCGACGGGTCTGGAGCGGCCGTGCCAGGAGACAGCGTGATCCTGAGAAGTGTGCGCTGTGATACCAGAGTACTATTTGCATTTTCAAGAGCAACAAAAAATGAATAAATCTTTCAACAACGAACCTACAACAACAAACAAGCAACAACAGGTTCGAGGTTTTAGGGCCGACACAAAAGAAGACTCTTGAGAGTACCCAAGCCCTGCTGCAGGTTCGAGCGAGCAGCCCGAGACAACAAAGCCCAAGTAAATCAGCTGAGACGACACAGAAACGGAGTGGAAGGCGCCGGACCGGCCCAACTCTGCGAGCTCTGTGAGTC
This sequence comes from Galeopterus variegatus, assembly GCF_000696425.1. NCBI lineage: Eukaryota > Metazoa > Chordata > Mammalia > Dermoptera > Cynocephalidae > Galeopterus > Galeopterus variegatus. Next base: position 241 of record NW_007735369.1, on the reverse strand, counting down.
ACTCCCAGCCCAGCCCCACTTGCGGGGCGAAGCCCGACTGCTCCATGCCTGCCTGGCTCCCACCTACCACACCAGGCCAGGCGCCCGCAACAGAGCGGCCTCCATTTTCTCGGGTGGGGGCAGAGACGGCCGGCTTAGTGCAGGCAGGGCAGCCATCTCTGCTTGGCGCGGCTCCTCACCGAGACGTGCCATTTGCTTACCTCAACGCGGGGCACCCCGGGGCCTGTGGACCGGCCTACAA
>NW_007735368.1:73371-79081 GCF_000696425.1 Galeopterus variegatus | reverse complement strand
AGAAGTGTTGGGGCCATGAATTCTCCATCCTCAAGAGATGATTGAGGATGATTGGGGATGACTGAATCCTCCCGGGATTCAAATTCCAGAAGATTTGAAGAGACTATATTCCTATCTAGATATAAATGATACATATCTTTATGTAAGAGTCAGTTGATGTCGCTGCTTCACACAGAAACCATCAAGTAATGCTCTTTTCTTGTTTGCTTTTTGATTTTTTTTATCAGTTGTACACACACTTGCACACACACATATATGTTTATGTTGCATGTTTGTAATCCCAATTTACAAACCATAACACAGTGGTAACTAATGGTAATTTGGTAAACCTGAAACTGTTACAAGCACGATTTAAGCATTTTAGTGGATTTCTTAAAAATGCCACCACTTGTAAACAAACACTTTAGAAAAAATTTTAAGAATAAAAACTTCTGCATACAAATTTTAGTTATTGATTCTTTTCCTTAGTTTTAATGGAATAAAAAAGTTTTGTTGTCATAATCTGATGAGCATGATTACTGCAGACATTTTATCATGTTGGCATTATGATTTAGTAGAATTTTAATGTTTAATTCTTAAATGTGCTCAGAAACACCACTCAGAGTCCCCTGGGCAATCACAATATCTGCTGCAGATGCATAAGGAAAAAAGAGCAAAGCTATCAGTGTTAGGATTTGCTGGTCATTTAAGTCTTTCACACTTCAGTGGAAGAAGAGATTTGTTAGCCCTGAAATGCACAATGACTACTTGCATATTATAGATTTCTGATTAAATTAAAACTCCAAGTTTCATTGAAAACTTGTATAATTAAAGTCTTTTGCAAATGTATAATCTTTCTGCATTCAGTAAAACTTTATTTTTTTCTGTTGATCTTGTAATGGCCTTATTCTCGAACATTAGATGAAATTGGGTTTTAAAATTGCAGCTAAGGGGCAAGTCCCTGAAATATCAATTCAATGGATTTCCATTCATGCAGATGCATTAAATTCTATACTGGTTGAGGTTCTTTCCCAGTGGATTATAGTCAGACCAAAGATGAACTTTCCAGATTCTGCCTAATGCCACCTCCCACCCACAACATTTCCAGGATTGTCTTAGGAATATTCTTGAATGAACAATGTGACACCATCAAGTCTATCCAGTAACTTGCTTTCTTTTTTAAAAAATTTCAACATTACTATACCAAAATGAATTACATTAGTGATAAGCTACAAATACAAATAATTATAAGAACATATTGTAATAACTGAATGTTTAAGAAACAAGGTAACAAAACGTGACACACTTATTGAATATGAAATAGTTACTTAGATTTAAACATTTAAAACTTTGAAGATATATGACCATTTCAAATATATCCAGAATATGAAGAGGAAATTCATCTCAATGTGTAGATTTCCATTTTCTTAATGTTTCTGTAAAGGTAACATCATCTGTCTTATACAGAGTTGTAGTTAAGTCGGGAGACCCATGTCTCAGTCTTGCAATGGTTTGAGACCCTGACCAGTCAATTAATACATTTTGGCTTTTTTCACCATGATATCCTGATGACTTAAAAATCTTTTCAGACATTTCTGCTAGGCAGAAAAGTTGCTTATGAAATTAATTTCCTTATGAGCTCTGCAAGGGGGTTTCACAGTCACCTGTACTATGCATCAACATCTTCATTCAACTTGTTATTTTCTCCCATATCCTTAGGCTGACCCTCATTTCTACTTTTTAATGAGTGGCCTTGACACTAGACTCTTCAGCTAATCTCAGCCTCTTGGAGATGCCCTAGACATTTCCTCCTCACATCTCAGTCCCATCCCTATTCTCCACCTTCTGCATTTGATTAATGGTCAAGACATACACATTCTAATTTTAAACTAACTTTCTAATTTATTTCTTCATTTCTATCTACACTGCAGCTACTTGAGTTTGGGTCCTCATGACTTCTTAGCTGCACTACTCTAACGAATTTATCACAGATGTCCCTGCTTCCAGTCCTGTTTCCTCCAATATTTCTTCATATAGTTGTCACCATAACCTTGGAAAATAAAATCTAGTCATGTTATCCTTTCCCCATCCCTCCCCATCTGTTGCTTAAAGTCCTTAACTGGCTTATCTTAGATTTTAGCGAAAATTTTCAACATAAAACAGGGATTGTACTATTGAACTCTGACTGAAATGAAAAGGGAGATGGACCTCATTTTTCTCACCTAGATTATGTTAAGATTTCATTCGATTAATTCTAAGGACTATTCAATGTCCCCAAATTCCACCATCATAGATAAAATTCCTACACCTTTTGTTTCTGGCACCAGGGTACCCCTATCTCCCCACCACCATACACTGGCTACATCTCTTAGACACCCAGCTTGTAATAAAGAAAACAAAGAATAAAAGAGTTATTAAGTCTTAGGATAATTTTATAAAACTAATAATGTCCAGGGACACATGGAAACAAGATGCTCTATCTCAAGGCTGACTCCAGAAGGAACACTCATAAAGACTTTGTAGATGACCTCTGATCATGTTAGTACATTCCCTGTATTTTTTCTATTTAGCCATCTCACATCATCATAACAACTCTAATATGGCAATAAATGACTAGTGGTATAAAAGAGGTGATAAGAAGGCGTTTGATGCTTGTCTTTTGAAATTATTTATCTTTTTGACATTTCAGAATTTCTTGACATTTCAGACTGTATATACAACACTATCACGTCAAGCAAGGTTCTCTAACCATGTGTGTCCATGTGACTCAAATAGACTCCAATCTCTGCTTGCACAGCACACAGCATATAAAAATCTACCACTCAAGGTGTTAACTTACATTTAAGGAAAGAAAGAAAGGACAGAAGACCTGTACAACTAGACAGAAGGGTGACACTGATGTCAGACTGGGGCCATCAGAATTCTGATCATCAAAAATATTCTGAACATAATTACATTCAATATGTTTTCAGTGTATCTCTTTACTGTTAAAAGAGAGTAATCAAAACTGGGTAAATCTATTCAGAGCTTACAGGGAGTAAACATGAATTATGTAGACTTTACATGTAGGTCGGTTTCTCAACTTTGGCCCTACTGACATTTGGGGCAGGATAGTTCTTTATTGCAAGGGGGCTGCCCTGTGCATTGTAGAGTGTTTAGCAGCGCCTCTGGCCTCTACCCACTAGATGCCAGTAGTACCTTCTCCCTAGTATGACAATCAAAAATCTCTCCAGCTACTGCCAAATGCCCCCTTGAGGTGGGATGGCAAAACTGTCCCTGACAGAGACCTAATGCAGATGAAAGACACTATAGTTTTTAGATAAGTGACATATTACTGAAGTATTTTTCAAAGTAGAGAAGAAAATACATGTTGATTCTTTTCCCATAGCACGGAGATAGTCTTCACATTTCTGTGACAAAGAAAAATTATAAAGAAATAATACAAAAACAGTGGTATTCTCAATTCAATGAATAAACATTTTATTTTGTATCTTTGAATAGAAATATTTCAATAGCAAGTATTTCCCCCTATTGTTTAGCCCTTTATCGTAATCAAAGGGAAGTATAATGTAAAGATACCAACTGAACATCAAGGCTAATGATAAAAAGAAAAGTATAAATAGAAATAGAAAATGAATTCTCCCTGAGGCAAAGAGAGATGGGAAACAGGACAAAGCGGGACAGGAAAATCAGATTCCTTCTACTCTATTTCATTAATTTACTTAATTAAGCATTTATACTTCTTACATTACCAAAAAATGTCTGAATTATTTTGAAATGTTAAATTAGGTAATCCTTTTCATAATTCAGTAATCTAGGGGCTATCAGTATTTCTATTTTACAGTTGTGGAAATTGAGGCTCATGGAAGTTAAGCAACTTGGAACAAAACCACACAGTTAGTAATTGACAGAGCCAGGGTGTGAACCCAGCTGGTCTGGCTATAGGGTCTGTGTTCTTAAAAACTGTGCTTTAAAAATATATGCTAACTCAGATTGCCAAGACATCTACCTCCAGCTCCTATATTTAACCCCACTACATCAGTCCATCTGTGCTTCCTGCCTGTCCTAGGTCAAGTTCCCTGGGATGCGTACTCTGAGATGGAGGCTTTGCCTGCACAGATTTATTGGGGTGAGCTCTAGGTAACAACGTCTGTGGGAAAGGGCAGGAAGTAAGACAGGGAGAGGGAGAAATTGAGCTGTGCTGTGATGCATTTGTAAGAACAACCTCAGCTGATCCTATCAGATCTGCAGCAGGGATGGCCCTTCTGCATTTTCCCATTTGAGTCTGGGACTGAGCCTTTTTATCAAATCATAGACCAGTCACTCCATGTGGGCTTCCCCCAGAAGAGGATGTCACTTTGGACAAGGCAGCTTTTCCCAGGCAAGAGTAGTGCTCAGAGAGCATCTCAGTGGGGAGCCATCAAGTGGGAGGTCAGTTTTAATAACACTGTGCTCTCTAACTTTGCCCTGGTCTCTGAACAAATAGAAAGGCATAGTATTTGTACAGTGCACTGGGGAAATGGAAATGACCAACTGTAGCTAGGGAAGACCAACTTGTGACTTCTAACCACTCCAAGTCTTACCTGGCCTTATAAGAATCATAGTGAATCAAAGTAGTGCTATGGTCCACATAGAAGTGTCTGAGGGCATAATTGCAGGGGTGTACTGCAGTAAAGGACTTGAGTGCCTCGGTCCCTGGATGAGGCATCTTCTGATTTAAGGTTTCCTTCTACAGCTTTAGAAGCCTGATCCTGGCTATGAAGGTCACAGGAATATCCCTTTCTTGTAGTCTTCCTCCCTCATTTGCTTTTGTCAGCCCAGGTGGCCTGAAGGACCTCAACAAAAATATCAACTCACTGACCTAGATTTCAATTATAAGAACTTTGGAGATATCAATCAAAACTGGCAATGTCTCACAGTCACAGATTTTTCTGCAGAGCTACTTCAAACTGGTTCAAACCAAGTATTCTTGGATGGAGGTCCTCTCTTCCAGTGCTGACTTGGTGACCCAAGGTACATCCATCCCATGGCCCTGCCATCTTCAACACAGGCTCCCAGATTGTCCGGGGGCTGGCTTCCAATCCTCAGAGTCATCTTCCGAAGTGTGGTTGCCTCTGTGGAGGAAACAGTTTCTTCTTGTGGCTGAATTTACTAACCTTTCATTTATTAAACAAAATTTTACTGGCCCAGTGTCTCTCTGACAGTTCCAGGCCCAGAGCCCCTGGGACCATCACCACGGACTCCGCAATGGGCAACTTAGCCTGCTGCATCTTCACCCATGAGGAGAATGAGGTAACACTTCACAAAGGGCAGTCTAGGGGTCCAGGTGGGCGCCAGGATTCAGATACCACATCTACTCTGTAAATGTGGAGTATTGAGGCTTGGACCAGGCCTGCTGATGAAGCATGGAGGTGGCCAAGTTTGTGAATCATTTATTTGATAAAAAGGGAAATTGCCATTTAGGAGTTTAGGAGAATCTGCTTTCAACATACTCAGTTGGCATCTCAGTGGGTATGTCAAACAGGAAAAAAGGATCCCATGTGGACAGAGTGAATGATCACATATTGGGTTATGAACAGCTAGAGTTGCACATGGATGGATGAGGTAGAAGGACTTTCAAGTTTAACATATTTGTTGAAAATTCTTACAAGTAATTTTCATAGCAATGTCTGTTCAAAGTATATACTCTCCTAGACAAGTATTTTTTTTTTTAATCTCAATTTTTTTTTTT
>NW_007735368.1:70899-72254 GCF_000696425.1 Galeopterus variegatus | reverse complement strand
GGAGCGCCGCCACGCTCCCAAGCGGCGCACTGTAGCAGTGCGCCACCGGGCCGGCCCTTTAATCTCAATTATTAATAATTCTTCTCTGTTCATTTTACTGATGTTCTCCAAATGGGGGAAAATAAAGTTCATTTAATTACAGCTCAGTTACCACCATATTGTTGTTAAAGCTCAGAAAGTTAAACTTTTTAAAAGTTTGGTTTTAGATTTGAAAGGTTAGGATCAAGAGAAAAACAGAATGAACATTAAAAATGTTATTACAGTTATTTTAGCTAAAATCACAATAAGAGTAATTATTAAAGAAACAGTTTCTACGCTGCTTTTCTGAATGAAAGAATATGAAATTACCTATTGGTGCTTGAACTTGATTGCCTAGACTGGCAAATATCTAGTTATCAAATGACAGAGCACAGAATAATAGACTGGGTCATACTGGTTAGGTTGGACCAAAGATTGCTAAAGCAGCTGAGGCCTATTGTGTTTCCTCATTCACTCATTTGTTCTTTTCACAAATTCTTGTTCAATTTTTGCAAGACACTGTGTTAAATGTGGTAGGAGATACAGACATACAAATTAAAGGTCAAATTCACTTTTTATAAAGTCTATACATGAACTTTAGTTCTAACCAAAGGCAAAGATACTATGGACTATAACAAAATCTCGTGCTATGAATTCTATTAACCTATAGGGTTCTTTATTTAAGTCTTCCAGTTATGTACAATCATTTACTGTAGATAATTCAGTGGGGAAAACGTAACAATTTAACTTAAAACTTAAAAATCAACCCCATTAGATATTTAAATTTTAAAAAAGCACATTTTGTCTTTCTGATAACTCTTAAAATGTTAATATTATGCGTTAAATAAGTACATGATATTTGACAACCTTTTTCTCATGTACTTATTAAACATATGATATTAATGTTTTAAGGGTTATCAGCAAAACAGAATCATGGTAACAATGAGTAAATGGTAATATATTTCAAATAAAATTAAGTACAGTTTAAGAATCTCCTCTAATTCCTGGGGTTTTTTATTTTAAAAAAATCACAAAATGTTTATGATTTTTTTAATATATATCAGTGTTCCGGCATTTGGGATTAGAGTACTTACTGAGTCAATTTCATAATTGGTTAATTTAAAAAAAACAAAAAGTAAGACAAACTCATGCAGCTGTCAGTGGAAAAGCTAATTTGAATGCAAAGTAGAACAAATTACCGCTCTTAAGCAAAGGGGCTTAGAGAAGGGGTTTCTAAGCATTTGTCAGGAAAGGACACATTGCTAAAAAGGAAAGAAAATGCATCAGAATGTGAAAGCTAGACCAGCTCAACATTTTGCTTGGGAGTGGATGTTTTT
>NW_007735368.1:68305-70706 GCF_000696425.1 Galeopterus variegatus | reverse complement strand
AAAATGTTTATGATTTTTTTAATATATATCAGTGTTCCGGCATTTGGGATTAGAGTACTTACTGAGTCAATTTCATAATTGGTTAATTTAAAAAAAACAAAAAGTAAGACAAACTCATGCAGCTGTCAGTGGAAAAGCTAATTTGAATGCAAAGTAGAACAAATTACCGCTCTTAAGCAAAGGGGCTTAGAGAAGGGGTTTCTAAGCATTTGTCAGGAAAGGACACATTGCTAAAAAGGAAAGAAAATGCATCAGAATGTGAAAGCTAGACCAGCTCAACATTTTGCTTGGGAGTGGATGTTTTTGTAAGATGTACAGAAACCCAGATTGGTTTGCCTAAGTTATTTCTGGTAGCATTTAATCTTGTCAACTTTCCTTTTGAAAGTTTAGCATTTGACATCTACAGCAGTAAAAGTGACAGAAATTCAGTCAGCATTTTTTTATTCCTGATGATATTCTTTTCTTTTCACTGTATTTCATTAGTTTGCAAGAGAAAATTCTATTTTGCATAAAAAGAACCATGCTGAGCCTTTTAGAGAAAGTATGTAAGAATATTGTTTGTTCCCAATCACAATATGCTTTTTATAGGATAATATAAACGGGTCCATCTGTCTATGGAGCGGAACAAGAGAAATAGCTTTAGAGCATAATTTATTTCTTTGGCACATGCTCTTAACAGTGACTATATCACTGCTATCCAGTAGGCACATGATTAGTTTCTTTTGATTTTTGTTATACTTTGGATCATTAAGCAATTCACTCAGCGTTTTCCCTGGGCAACAGAATATCATATGAGCATCTTAGTTCAGTTTGTGTGAACATGTGAACATATAACTGCCTCACTGAAAAAGGGCAATTAAACAGCCAGATTTAAACATGGCTAAATGTGTTAATATTGGATCAAGATAGGCATTTATTTAATTGGGGCATCAGACATCTGTGTCTGCACGATTGCTCACAACTGCATTAACTGTGTGGTCACTTGGAAAACAGCATATTTAATTGCAAATCACCTGAAACTTTGCAGTCTGTGCATTTCATTCAACCTGACTTTTTTCATTTGGCACATAATGATCGATTATAGAGTACTAAACACTCTGATAACAGAAAATGACCCACATATGAAAGTTTACGTAAGGAACACAAGTTTTGAGACTTATATGCTCACATATGATGACAGAACTCTCAAATTCTGGGAACTTGAGAAAGATGCTTAGGGAGAGAAGGGTTGAAAAGGACAACTAGAATTAATACATTAGCTATTCTAACTGGCACTGTGCTAGATGCTTTGTATAAAACAAAACACTGGGATTCCTACTATGGCCCTAAAAAAAGAAGCATTTTCTTTTATTGAGACATATTGATTATACACATTTATGAGGTACAGAGTTATATTTCAATACATGTATACAATGTGAAATGGTTTCTTTTTGGAGATCACAAAGAAATGTGATCTTCTAGCCATTTGTTAACATGCAGTAAATTATTGTTTATTATTGATGCCTAGCTCAACTATACACCTGTAGAATTTATTTTTCCTGTCTAGCTGGACTTTTGCGTCTATTAACCAACCTATCACTCTCTTCCTCCCCGCCACCTCTAGTAACTACAGTTCTGCCTCTCCCAAAAGGAACATTTTTATTCCCACATTAAAGATGAAAAAAACGAAGTCTAGAAGATCAGTAATGAAATCCAGAATATAAAATAAGAAATTTGAAGATCAGCATTCAAACCTGAATCTGTCTCACTCAAAAGCTTTTCACATTTCCATGCTGTCTCTCATTTGGTTGGAATAAATGTAGTGTGTATATTTTTCAAAAATGCCTTTAAAATCCATATAGTTTCTAGAACCTAAGGATTCCTCTTTTCTTACTAAGTACTATCGATCTCCTGGAATTTAGTCTCTAACTATTATAAACTTGCAAGTCTATGACTCACGTAAACTGTAGGGAGACATCATGAATAGATGTAGTCTATTTATTCATGATTGTTGAGAGCTCACTATGTGCTACACTCTGTGCCAGGTTTTGGGATATGGACAGAATCCCTGGTCTCATAGAGCTAATCACTCAAAATTTAAACTAGAATTTGTATCTATCACCTTGCTTTAAAATTAATCATGGAATGATAAAATAACAATAATATTAATGCTTAAAAAAAAAGAAAAAGAAAAACTGCCCTATACAGAAAGGTGAATATTTTTAGAATATTGACTTGGTGGTAGACTTCCTAAATAGGACCCAAAGTTGAAACCACAAAGGAGAAAGACTGAATGCTTTGACTTTGTACAAACTAAAAATGTCTTTATGAAAAAACTTCATAAAATTACATGGCATGTACAGAACTAGGAAAGATATTCATAAATGATTAATAGTCTCAAATTGTGAAGGGTTCTTAAATT
>NW_007735368.1:55385-67963 GCF_000696425.1 Galeopterus variegatus | reverse complement strand
CTTTAAAATTAATCATGGAATGATAAAATAACAATAATATTAATGCTTAAAAAAAAAGAAAAAGAAAAACTGCCCTATACAGAAAGGTGAATATTTTTAGAATATTGACTTGGTGGTAGACTTCCTAAATAGGACCCAAAGTTGAAACCACAAAGGAGAAAGACTGAATGCTTTGACTTTGTACAAACTAAAAATGTCTTTATGAAAAAACTTCATAAAATTACATGGCATGTACAGAACTAGGAAAGATATTCATAAATGATTAATAGTCTCAAATTGTGAAGGGTTCTTAAATTTAAAAAAAAATAAAAAACAGGGTAAAGAACATAAAGATATTTAAAAAAAAAACATGTAAAAATGCCAATAAACTCATGAAAATGTGTCTTGGTTGAACAGCAAGCAAGGACACGGGAATGAAATCAGTGTGATGTCAGCTTATGCTCCTTAGACTGACACATATAGAAACAGGGAACATCCAGCCTCATTGGGGTGTCATTAATATCAGACCAGTCCCACTGCCTTGATTTTGTGTTACTATCACCACTTTTTGGATTCATATTGGAGAGTCCACCTACATTGCTTGTAGTCCTTAAACACCTTGACCTTGTTTTGTGCCAACAGAATAAATTCTCAAAGGGGGGAGAAATTGAAAGGAGGGTTCATATCAACAGAGATATGGAAAAAGAGAAGTACACAATGATACATTTACTTAAATCTTTTAAAAATTCAGAAGGCTGTTCTCCCCTCATCTCACCCATACCCAAATTTTCTGGTCATAAGGACTTAATTGCAAACATCTTGCAAGTCGACATTGTTTAAGGTTATCGATGATACATTACCTTGCACACTGACTTCTATTAACATTTAAAAGATACTTCTGTATGTTTTCTATCTAACGGATATCTTTGCTATTAGTTCTTTTCATTGGTATCATGCAACTGTTACAGCCTCAAACACTATCATGGTATTTTGACATACTTTTACTTTTCTGCTATGAAAAGCACAATTCTACTTATCACAGTCTGGGGTCACACAACCTGAAGGACTATTCATTATATTATGATCATTTCAGCTAGAGGGGGCAAAGCCTTCTGTCAATTTACCTGAAACTTAAATGTTCAAAGTTGTAATTAATTAGGAGAAGAACGTAGAAAAAATACATTTCAAAGGGAAATCTAGTCATTGAGCGGTTCAGCATGTCTTGTAACTTTTCCATTTCTACAGTGACTGCCAAATTCATATCTGCCTACAAATTTGGGAACAAAAGCAATCATAGAAGGGCATTTTTAAAAATCTAGCAGTAAGCCAAAATGAGTATCTCACATTCTTATATTGTAATTCATCAAAAATCTTCTCCAACACTTCTCAAAGTGTTGAAAAGCACCAGACTCCTGAATATTTGTTCCACTTCTTTCTTTCCTGGGTGACCTGGGGAAGACGGAGCATAAATAATCCTACCCTTATTTGCTCAGAGCTTGTCATAAGTTCAAAGTCAGTCATAGAATCAGGGCATTTTATATTTAGAAGGCCAAACCCTATTTATTCGTCCTCCAATCTTCTGCGTGTCATTTAATGTAACCATCACATACTCGGATGCTCAGGAACAAAACCGTGCAAATCAGTTTCCTAAATAAAGCCTAACTACAACCACTTATCACCACCTATTTCAAACAGCCTATTTCAAGCCACCAACACATCTTATCTCAATTATTACCACAACCCATTAACTGGGTTCATCACCTGCACCCTACCCCCGACAGACAACCTCAAAAGATGTTTTAAAAGCATTAATTGGATCATACCAGCCCTGTCCCTAAAACTATGCAATGAATTTTCTCATCTCATGGTGTCCTCTGTCAGCTTCCCAGTTCTGCCTGTCTTCCCTTTCTTTGTTTTTCTTTGTTATGGTTTAGGCACACAGGCCTTCTTGCGAGTCCTTAAATAAGCCCAGATTCTTCCTAACTTAATGCTGTGGCACTTTCTTTTCCCTCTGCCTGGAATACATTCTTCCTATTTACGTGACCAACTTACTTTCATCACTGAGGTCTCTGCTCAAATTCATGTCCCTTTGAAGAGACCTCTCTCGCTATCACAGTCAATAGCCCCCAGCACTCCCTTGCCAATCATTTAGCTCTCACATTACTCTATTTCAATTTCCTCATAGCACTTATCACTAATGCAATTACCTTGTTTATTTGCTTATTTACTTAACTATTCATTGTTGGTCTCCCTCATGCTAGAATGAAAGCTCCATGAGATCAAAGACCTCATTTTTTTCCATGGGTATTTTTTCATCTCTACACCATACCTGGGATATACTAAGTGCTCAAGAAATATTCACAGAATAAAGTGAGGCCCATTTTCCTGGGCTTGGGTTTCAGGACACACCTCTGGGTTTCAAGCCACTCCCCAGGGTTCAGGCTACTTCTCTGGTTCCTCCCCAAGAAAAATCTTACTGTTGCCAGGTAGACCTATTTTCAGCACCAACACAGGAAAAATGAGACCACAAGGAGCTGGCTTATGCAAATCCAGTGGTTGGGCATGCTCAGTAGAGAAGGGTCATATAACCCTGGTGGTTGAATGACCTTCCACTAGAGGCGCTAGAGAGCACAGAATATTCTTTAATATGTCTGGTTCATATGTTAGGATTTCACCAATGAACATGCTCAAGAAGAGACCAACTGAGCATGTGCACGACTAATGTTACATAACTCAGAACCACCTCTTAATTGAATATTCCTTAGATAGCAAAACTATAAAAGCCAAATACCAGTAGAAGGTGGGGGTGTTGCTCACCTTCCTGGAGGCAATGGTGCACTGGCTGGCTGAGGTGTGCATACTTTACTTTGTATCAAATTTGCTTTCAGCAAGCAGCTGCTTACTCTCTTGAGCCAGCCTGCACTCTGTACTGAACTTTAAGTATGTATTTCTTGCTTTTGTGTTAAACTTGGTGTGGGCCCTGCTCAGTCTCTGGAGCTATGCTGCACTCTCTCTGTGGAACCTGTATTTTTTATGTGTTATATTCAACTTGTTATCCCTGTCTACTGTGACTCTGGCCTTGAATTCTTTCCTGTGGTGGAGTCAAGAACCTGGTAAGAGGATGGGGTAGATTGAGGCCAACTATTGGGCACCCCCCGGGACCCTACCTCTGACATCAAAAGTATACCCTCAATTTCACAGATGTGAAATCACAGACTTATAGAGTTTATAAAAGTTGACTAAAGTCTTTCTTCTAATTAACAAAGAAAGGCAATCCAGATTCTCTGAGTCATATTCCAGTGCTCTTGTTGCAAACCAGACAGACTTTTGTATTGTTTGATTCATACAGGCATTCATATTTGTTGGAAAATTGGAGTTATAGAAACTGCACAGAAAGAAAGGAAGAAAATGAAAAACTGTAGTCTTAAGCCAATCAATTGTTCTTGAAATTCTATCAAGTTTTTATTTGACTGTAAAAAGTAACGAGTAAACTTTATCCCCCACATCCATATTCCCTAAAAAGAGAGACTTTAAAGAAATGGAAGGTAGAGACTTTACAGCTGAGTAATACTGCTCTGTGGCAGAGGGAGCCCGGTTGTTTTGGGTTGTCTACACAGTTGCAAAAACGAGCGTCACTGAAGCTGCTTTAGCAAGATGTATAATGGCACACTGCTTGGAATAAGCACGTCAATAGTAGATAAGATAGTAACCGTTATACAGCTTTTTGTAAAGATCACACACGGGATGTAATACACATCTGTTATTATTTTTTGTTTAACACTTCTCTTTCAACTGGACAACTGCCCATTCTTTGTCTCATGTAACTCAAGTGGGATTGTCAATCACAGTGCCTTTTCTGCCCTCTGGCAAAAGCTTAGCCTGTGACCCAGACTTAATCCTGTAGGCTTGGTCATTTTTCATTCTGCATTTTTTAGCCTTTTGGGTTGTCATCTGACTGAATAGGACCAAGCAGAACATTCATGAGTGCCTTTTCTGCCCTCTGGCAAAAGCTTAGCCTGTGACCCAGACTTAATCCTGTAGGCTTTGTCATTTTTCAGTCTGCATTTTTTAGCCTTATGGGTTGTCATCTGACTGAATAGGACCAAGCAGAACATTCATTAGATTTTGACAGATTCTAGAGGAAGTTACCTCTCTGTACACTTCCTGAAATCAATGAAAACATGAGCCTGGATCCACCCAAGCTATGATGGAGAAAAACCACAAGAATAAAGGCAAGAACACAAAAGCAGAGCTCAATAACACACAAAAAGAGATGAAGACATACTTGTGGAGTCTAAACTCTTGGATCCCAATGTTCTTAAAGCCAAATCTGTTCATCTTAGACCATCTATGTAAATAAAAATTACTTCTTCCCCAAATCTATGCTTAGTTTGGTTTCTGTTGCTTGTAATCAAAGAAATTTGATTATGCTTGAGGTATTTATAAATATCACATTGTATAGCAAAAGAAGTATATATTTTGGAAAATTAAGATGTCTTATCTCTGTGAAATTCCATATAGAATGCTTTATAGAGATATATCTTTACTCCGTGGCATTTGTTTACAGGCAGTTTTATTCAATTCTATTTATTGACTGACTATTTATTGTATTTAAGGTACTTATTCATTCACCAAAAAGTTCCAGGCTGAAATCAACACAGATAAATTAATAATATCTGTGCAATCATTGTATTTACAAGAAATATATATGTTCTATCTTACTACCAAGAGAAAAGATGCAAAAGGAAATCACACTAAATATATGTAGTTCCTGTTCTAGATATTCTCTTCAAAAATATATTTTCATGGTTACAGGACTCAGGAAAGGTGATCTTCATTTAATTCTAACAGACAAAGCTCAATTACATAAGAAGAAATAATTGTAAATCCTGATGATAAATCTCTCAGCGGAGTTTGCTGATTCAATACTTCAAGGCAACTAGTGTTCTGCCCTCAGTTTTATTTTTATTATTTTTGAATGATTAATATACAGGCATTGACTAATAATTTCTTTTGAAGAATTGGATTGCAATGTTATTGATGGATTTAGAAATGGGACTTGAAGATATATTATCATAACTATAGAGCTTAAAACATTAAGCCACTGAGGCCAAAGGAAAAAGAACACATAACTAAATCTAAAGCTCAACTTTCAAATAAAAATTATGCATGACTATTTTGAAAAAATATGACAGGTCCTTTTTGGTAATGGTTCTCAGGTGTTTATAAAAGTCTCACCCAATGTAAAAGTAGAAGAGATATGAACTACAACTAGATGCTCTCTTATGGGCTCTCAGTTTTCCAAACAAGTTGGGTGTAATGCAAATTATGGGAGCAATGTTGCTTTTAATAAAATATTTATTTCAAATGGATTTTCTGGTGCAATTCCAAGGAAAAAGTGTGTGCCACTGAAACTTGGGGAGACTCCAATACTTTGGGCTCTAAAAGGATTCTTGAACTCTGTGGTCATAAGCCAAATGATGTTTTTTAAAAAAATAAAGATTACATTAGAAATTTTCCTAAGGGGAAGATAACATTAGAGGTTGAGGTGACCTATGTTTATTATATACTGGGTTCAAGGGATACAATTTTCCATTAAAAGGAGTGAGCAGTGAAGAGCATATTTTGCTCAGCATCAGACAATACACCATAGAAAGGGAAAACAATGTAATTAATAATGGTATTAAGAATCTGTCACAATGGTCTCACCTGTGCCCTTTTATCCCAGTAGAGAGGCAAGGACACACTTTATTTAAAATACGTACTTGAAAGAACACTCTAACACCACCATAAATTCAGCCCAGTGCATTTTTAAAAACTCTCAGTTGTAATAAAGCAGAATGTCTTCAAGAAACAAGGTCATCTCATGGTTAAAATAGCAGATCAGGAGTCAAGAATCAGAATTCTAGTTCCTAGTGCTCTCCAACTAACTAATTCAGATTACTCCTGGATCTTAAACCTTTTTTCATCTATAAAACAAGAAAGTTGATAAAATGATCTTTAATATCCCTTTATGTTCTGAAAATGGTCTGATTATTTAATCTGTGCAGACATGGTAGGACCCTTTATAAACAGAATATTCAGAGAAGTATTTTGTTCTGTAACTTAATTTAAATGGTCAAACAAGCAAATAAAAATAATCCAACAGAAGATATAAGGGTTTAAAACTAAATGACCTTGGTGTTCTTTCTCTGTCTCTTAGCTTTAGCCTCTAGAGGGGATATCCTTTTCTACTCTCTCTGTCCATTCTTTCTGGTCTCACTTTTCTTAGCCCATCTAAAGACTAAAAATGTAATTATATTCTAAAATCCTGACTTGTCAAAATTCCTAAATGAATTGGAAAATGGCTTACATTTGCCTGTAACAACGTTAAAAATTGTCATAAATATATTCTGTGTGTTTATTTATAGATGGTGGTCTTAAATACTGTGTTAGCTTTTGGTAAGTTTGCTTTCCCCATCAATTAATTATCACGTAATTGTAGGATAGTTTGATGAGAAATGGGATATTTTCATAGTCTCAAAATATGTTTCTTATTAATTACAGAAAGGAATATAGAAGCTATGTTATGGAGATACCTAGTGAACACCACCTTAACCAGATGGCCAAAGTTAGCATCACCAGTAATAAAACAAATTGACATCATTCCCTTTTCATAGAGTTCACTGATAGAAACACAGCATCATTTCTGTGGTGTTCTTGCCCAGAATGCATAACATAAATCTAATCATGAGGAAACATCAGACACATTTGAATTACTGGGCTGTGCACTTCCTTAATTTCAAAGTCATGAAAACAAAGAACGGCTGAGCAATTGTGGTATATTAAAGGATAATAAATAGAGATGACAACTAAATGGAATGTGCAAGCCTGAATTTGATCTTAGGCTGAGAATGCAAATAGCCATAGAGGATATTTTGTTGGCAAATGGTGAAATTTGATTACAGACCTAGGATTAAATAATAATATTGCATATATACCGACATATACTGATAAATATACTGGGGTTATTTAACAGAATATGTTTATGCTTAGTAAATAACACCGAGAAGTATCTACAGACAAAAGGATATCATGTCTGCAACTTACTTTCTAAACGGCCAAATGATTTGGGAAATAAAAGTGTGTTGTATATGTGTGTGGAAGAGAGAGAGAGTGAGAAAATGATAAGGCAAATGGAACTAAAAAATAAGCTCTTAGGGGCCGAGCCCGTGGCGAACTCGGGAGAGTGCGGCATTGGGAGTGCAGCAGCCCTCGGATCCTATATAGGGATGACCGGTGTGCTCACAGCGCTCACTGGCTGAGTGCGGTGCGGCCGGTCTCAAAAAAAATAATAATAAAAAAATTAAAAAGAAATAAGCTCTTAGGCCATTATATATATAAATATATGTATGCACAGTATATGTACACTATATATATGTATGCAATGATATTGGAACAGAGCTTAGCATGGTCTAAGAACCTCATAAGAGTTGTCTACTGTTACACATAAAATGCATGACACCTGATAGGTTCTCAATAAATGGTATTATTACTTGTGGTACTGATGTCGGAAGTAGGGTCCAGGTGGCCCGATAGCCTCAACCACCCAGTCCTCTTACCAGGTTCTTGACTCTGCCACAGGAAAGAATTCAAGGGCAGAGTCACAGTAGAAAGTAAGAACAAGTTTAATACAACAGATATGTGCAGGTTCAACAGAGTGCAGCCTAGCTCCAGAGACTGAGCAGGGCCCACACCAAGTTTAACACAAAAGTAAGTTCAGTGCAGACATCAAATCTAACACAAAAGCAAGAAAAAACTTTTTAAAGTTCAGTACAATTCAGGTTGGCTCCAGCGAGTGAGCAGCCACTTGCTGAAAGTAAGTTTAATACAAAGTAAAGCATACACACCTCAGCCAGCGAAGCCCTGAATGCCTCCAGGAAAGTGAGCAACCACCCCACCTTCACCAGGGATTCAGCTTTTATAGTTTCTACATCTAATAAATATTCAATTAAGGGGGTGGTTCCAAGTTATGTAACATTTAGTCTTGCACATGCTCAGTGGGTCTCTTCCTGGAGCATGTTCATTGGTCAGACCCTATCACATGTACCAGGTATATTCAAGAATATTCTGTACTCTCTAGTGAGCATGCCCAGCCACTAGATTTGTCTAAACCAACCCCTTGTGTCTCATTTTCATGTGTTGGTAATGAAAATAGGTCTGATTTGCAACAGTAACTTTCCTCCAGGGGAGAGCCCAGAGGAGGGGGCCTGAGACCTCAGGGAGTGGCTTGAAACCCAGAAGCCTGTCCTGAAACCTGAATCCAGGGAAACTGAGCACCTCCTATATTGCTATTGTAATGAATCCAATTAAGAACAGCTGCCTAATTTTTATTTTTAAGTTTTAGAAGCCTCAAAAAAAGCTTTAGTTGGAAAGATAATACTTCATATTTTTACATTATCCCAGTGCATTAATTTAACATCTATTAAACTAAATGCAGCAGCTCTAACACACAAGACTGAATTTGTGATTAAATAAAAATTATAATAGAGAGTAATTGTTTTCAATGCCTTGTGATGCTTTTAAAACTCTTTAAACATATCTAGCCACAGCACACTAATTTTAAATGATCAACTCTTATACAGTAATTGGACTATAGTCTTAACTCATTTAATATTACTTCCATTGCTAAGGGCTTCCATGTCAAGCTAAGCATACAGATTTTTATGAAGCTATTTTGTAGATTCTTAGGAGTTTTCTTTTTAATACCTCTATATAGTTATAATTAGTTCAGCAGACCCAGTAACTCTTTGAGATAATTGTGCATAAATTAATTGCTAAAGGGCACAATTAACTTTTTATTAACATTTGTGATAATAAACATTCAACTTGGTTTCTAATATTTCATAAATTATATTCCATATTTTAATTGTTCCTATATTAAGTTTTATTATTTAATGTCCTTGAATATTTGCCTTGGGGACCAAAGCAAACACTCTAACATTTTTAATCCAAGAGAAAACCTGCATTCAGTTAGACAACTTGAGTCAGACAAGGCACTGGCTCAAATCTCCAGCTGCTGTCATAGGCAAGAAAGAAGAGTCCCTTTCTAGGAAACTTCATGGGAGGACAAGCCTGTGACAAAAGTAGTGTTTTCATAAAATGAGATCACTTATCTAAGAAAAGACTGATTTTTAACTAACGAAATCAAGCATCACTCTGAAATCACCTTAAGATTTAATGTGTTTAATCCTAAATTAAATACCAAAGACATAGTAGATTGTTCACATTTTAGGGCTCACAGTACACCCCATTCATTATGTTGAGTACCCTTTCCCCATTTTTAAAAATTATACTTAATTTCTCAGTGAGGAATCCTTCCATCTTTCTGCTTTGGGGGCTCACATCTGGCTCCAAAATACTGGGAGCCTAGTACGAAAAGAAGGATAGTATCTCAATATTTAGTTAGCAGACTTTCACGTTATCCCGCTATTTTCACTAAAATCCCTTCAAATCATCTTAATTTCCATCTGCTGTTTTTGAGTCCAAAGTTTCTCCTTAATGAAGCTATTACATATTGAGATACAATTCCTCAATTGGGGGGCATTTATATGATTAGCTGATGTAATAATGGATTGTATGTTTGACATTTAGGACCAGTCCCCCAGAGGCTTCTATCATAAGGTCTCTTTGTTACTCCAGGGGTGTTGAGAGGCAACGACTTTTAAATGCAAAAGCTTTCTGGGCTTGTTGTCCTCAGAGACAGAAGGAAAAGTGTAAAGTGTCATCAGAAACCCACGGTCGTCTTCACACAAAACCTGGGCTTACTGGAGGCCTCGTAGACAAGGCTGCTCTGGAGGCGATGGCAAAGGAGCTGGGTCTTGTGGGATTGCAACCAGGGAAGATGAACATGGGACCAGGCCAGGCCTCTGAAAGGCCCGAGGCGTCAAGCAGTAGAGACTTGCAGTAGGATTCACCACCTACAACTATTTAATGGGACATCACGAAAGCACAAAGTCTGCTGGTTTCCTGACACATTTAAGTGAAATAGCAAGTTTAAAAAAGTATGTATTTGTAAAAAGATTTCTATTATACGTTCTTAAATGTAAAAGGCAAATTGCAAAAGTCTAGCATATTTTACTTCACTTTGTTAAAAATAGTTTATAATTGTATGTATGCATGTGTGTGTTTAAATGGAAGAGAAATGTCATTAGGAGAGGGTGGGATTGCAACCAGGGAAGATGAACATGGGACCAGGCCAGGCCTCTGAAAGGCCCGAGGCATCAAGCAGTAGAGACTTGCAGTAGGATTCACCACCTACAACTATTTAATGGGACATCACGAAAGCACAAAGTCTGCTGGATTCCTGACACATTTAAGTGAAATAAAGCAAGTTTTAAAAAAAAGTATGTATTTGTAAAAAGATTTCTATTATACGTTTTTAAATGTAAAAGGCGAATTGCAAAAGTCTAGCATATTTTACTTCACTTTGTTAAAAATAGTTTATGATTATATGTATGCACGTGTGTGTTTATATGGAAGAGAAATGTCATTAGGAGAGAGATTGGGGTTTGGGGAAGATAAAATGGAACCTTTTAATTTTTATTTTATTTTATTTATTTTTTATATTATCTTATTTTATATTATTTATTTTACTTTATTTTATTCCCTAACGCATTTTTGTCCAAGAGAAATATAATGTGAGCCACATATGAGAGCCACATATGTGATTTTAAATTTTTTAGTAGTCACATTAGTAAAGAAGAGGTAAAATTTAGCTTAAAAATTATAATGTGAGCCACATATGAGAGCCACATATGTGATTTTAAATTTTTTAGTAGTCACATTAATAAAGAGGTAAAATTTAGCTTAAAAAAATATATAATTTTACCTAATATATCAAAAGCATTATCATCTGTACATGTAATCAATATAAAATTATTGTTGAGATATTGCACATACTTTTTTTCATACAAAATTTTTGAAATCCATTGTGTATTTTAAACTTATAGCATATCAATTTGGACTAGCCACATTTCAAGTGCTCAGAGTGGCATGTGGTTAGTGGCTACCAGATTGAACAGTTTTATGTTCTTTAATTATCACAGTGACTATATATCTTTATCATAAGATATTAATAAAAATATATACTAAAAATGGCTGTGTGCAGGTAAAATACTAAACTTCCTAACTAACCTCTCTATTTCTTTGTATTGATAAGAAATACCTGAAGGAGATCACTTTTTCATTATTTCACTAAGTTAATCAAAGGTGATCACTTTCTTGTCAAGGTCTAAATAACCTTGATACCAAATAACAGCACTACTTTTAATCTCTTTCAGCTTAAATAAGTGCCCAATCTAATAAAAATGCACAATACTCATTAATATTGATAAATATTGGAGAAGGAAATAAATCACAATGTCTGTGCTTTGTAAATAGCATGTGGAACAGTAGGAAAAAACATTTCTATCTCTGAGAAGCATGTGGCAGATTGCAGTGTCATCAGCAAACGCAGTGCTAGGGTGCTGGGGAAGAAAATCTGCCAGCCCCTGTCTGAGATAGAAAATATAACACAGGCGGAACCTGGACCAGAGACACTCAGAAAAGTTGGCATGACTAAATGACGAGAAACTGGTTTCTCACTTCCTGAAGACAGTAAATCTTACTGTCGATAAAAGAAGAACTCCTTGATGTCCTGCACCTGTTAAACAAGACCAAATGTTACTTTCATTTATTTTCACATTCCGTGAATGCAGCCACCAGCAGAAAATGTCACTAAAACTAGGAAACATGCTTCCATTGAGACTATTTTCCCAGGTGCCCAGAGCAGTCTGGCCGTGCTATTTTGTAATGAACAGGTACCTACTCCTTCTTCCTAACAAATTCCTTCTTCCTTAACAGCAGTGCAAAGCTAAGGAAAAAAGCAAAGTGAAAACTCATTTCTCAAATCATTTTGAAAAAGCCAGTTGACTTAATTCACTTTGTTCCACACTCAAAGCCCATAGAATTCTGAAGATCTTAGGAGGAAAGAGAGTTTCAATCCTGCACAGGTTCCTCTCCTCCGTAAGGGGATCATGACTGTGCACCATCTTCCCAGTGAAGTCTGCTTGGCTCATATAGCAGAATAGTGGGTGACACTTACGATCACTGTGCACACACACCTCACACAAAATGTTCAATGCACACTTACACACATACTCAAACCACACAAAACTCACACACACAGAAGCATACAGACATACACAACAGAAATGAACACAGTTTACACATATGTGCACATATCCACTATAGTAAATATTAAATTTAAACTATATTGCTGTAAGTTTAACTGAGTCACTTTTATTTTTAAATTTAAGATTAAAGCTTGTTCAATGTGTAAAACAAATGTAAAATAAAACAAACCCGTATCTAGTTCTTGTTTGCATTTTTTAATTTTTCTTTTTAGTTTATATTTTCCATAGGTTTTTAGTTTTGCTATTCTGCTAACCAAGGTGCTCTGCCGATTTTTAAGCATAATCATTGGCAAGAAGGAAAAACCACATCCTTTCAAAAAAATCTCAGCTTAATTGCTTGAGCGTTTTCTTTTTTTTTTTTTTTCCTTTTTGTCTTTTCTCGTG
>NW_007735368.1:45360-54424 GCF_000696425.1 Galeopterus variegatus | reverse complement strand
CCCTCGGTGTTGCTCCCGCCCCTCGCTCAGCCAGTGAGCGGCCGGTCTGTATGTGGGATCCGAACCCTTGGCGGTAGCGCCACCGCGCTTCCCAAGCGGCGCACTACAGCAGTGCGCCACCGGGCCGGCCCAAGCGTTTTCTTAATTAACAGCCTTCTCCTCATATATACCATTTATATAGGATCATATATAAAACAGCATCATATATATGACTATGTCACCATATATATAAGTACTATATATGATTATAGGTTATATGGTTTTATATATATATGTTTATACACATATACATACATACTCATACATATATGTATTTCAAGAAGAGTAAAAACCTTCTAGTCAACTTTGAATGCTGACATGCTGAAAGCATTTCTTTTTCTTCTTTATCCTTTTTTTTTTTTTGGAGTAAAGGGGAATATGCACCTGTTCATAACTTGCATATCAAAACTCTTTCTTTCAAATGACTTTGGCAACATTAGCTCTTGGTGCTATGTGAAAAATCTTTGATCTTCCTGAAAGAGGTTACCTTATTTGAGAACATGACAAGGCTCACAAAAAAGTACAAAGCAAACAATATAGCAGCACTGTATGAATGACATGACATTTTTACACATTGGCATTTAAATGTGATCTCTGTCAATTGTGAAAGAATATTCTGTATGTTGTGGTTTATTTTTTTCATCAATATTTCTCTTTGGATCCTCAGAAGATTTGGCCGAAACATGTGCTCTTCTCTTTATGACAGAATGATGTGAAAATGTCATGTAAGGATGATTTTTATCTTATATACTGATATTTTGCTTCCTTTACATAAACCCCCATCAATGGATATTTTCTTCCCTGTTTTTGTATTCTGTATCTTGACAAAACTTTCTGCTGACATAAGATAGGAATGGATTCATGTAATAAGTGACAGATGTGAAGATTGGACCTTCTGTTTGGATGGCCATGTTGGTACTTATGTTGTTGGATAGAGTTTGGCTAGGAATTTTCCTCTTTTTTTTTTTAACCAGAAACCTATGCTAGATTGGTATTTTATATCCATGTTTATGTAGATTGTTGATACTCAGGTAATATACTGAGTCATACAAAAGCCCCACTCCATACATTCGTGATGTATTTGTGAGAAGGTTCAAAGACCTTAGAGAAATCATTATTTTTGCATTTTCATTTAAACAAAATAACTTTCCTTTTGTACATGAAAAATTCAAAATGATATACAATAAGATTATCTAACTGGGAGTCAGTGACTCTATTCAGGAGGTAGAAAATAAAGGAATTAAGCAAAGGAAGCTCAGTGGGCCCATTCTCAGAAATAACTATCATGATTCGATTTCTGTAAGCTCCATCAAGAACAAGGGCAGAACCCTTGTATCAGATGACTGCAAAACAGTAGGAAAATTCAAATTAACTTAATCACATTTCAACTTACAATTATTAATTAAAGACAGTAATATACTCAGAACAATGGTAATTAAATAGGCATGCCATTGTCTTTACCCAATGTTTCTCTATATTTGTATGTTGAGTTTATATATATGCTATACACACACACACACACACACACGCACACCCCTCTCCTTATTAACCTGGCTTTTTAGGACGGCATAGAAGGAATGAAGCAAAGGATAATCATGTGGGTTTAAAACCAAAAAATGTACTGCTGCTCAACAAAGCTATAATTATATATAGATATGCATGTATATATGCAATAGATATGCAATATATACATATACACTAATGATATATGCTGATATGTAAATTACGTATATAATATAAACATATGAATTCTGCAATATATTTTTATTCATTGAACATATAATGACAATAACTTAAAAACCACCATAGCCAACTTTCTAGCAGACAGAAAATAATATTTTTTCTGTGCCTTACTATGTGCACAGAATTACTAATATTGTCCCATATATTAATTCATTTGATTCTTAAAAATAATCCCGTGAATATAGAGCTATTATCCCTATTTTATATAAAAGCTAATGGGCTCAGCAGGCAATGCGACTCGGAGGATGGTAGGGTGAGGAGCTTGGCAAACACTCTCCCCAGCAAAACGGCAATTTATTTGCTTAATTAATTAAAATAATTAATTTTAAAAATTTATGTGAATTCTCTGGAAATTGTCCTAAGGGTATACAGTAAAAGGAGAAACATAGTTTCGAAAAAGTCTACAAAATCTCAGGAAGAACAATGAGAGTCTTTGGCATTTGCACCATGACCTGTTCCCTTACAATGTTCACACCAGCTCTGTGTTATGGGAGCTCTACCCTGGACAGGTGTGGCCAAAAAGCATGGACCTCCCTCTTCCTGCATCTCCCTGTCTGGGGCTACAGTTTCATCTTGGGAAGGGCAGAATCTCAGTGTTTCTTGCTCTATTTTCACTCTCATGTTGCAGAATCTATTCTAGGTGAGAAGAGAGGATTAATCTCCCTTTACCTACCAATCTCCCTACTTACATGGTGGAAACTTTATTCCAGGCCCTATTGGCCAAGAATACTTGGGTCCCAATTGCTCCCATCCCACCTCACTCCTAGAGCAAATATTCCATTTCAGAAGGGGCAAGCCAAGAAAGACCATTCCCCCGTGAATGCCCACTCACAGATTGGGGTTATCATTCTGGAAAAAGCAGTTCCCCACCCCCAGCTTCAGTGCTGCTAAGAGAGAAGGGCAGGCTATAATAAAGGGCTCTGCAGGTATGTCTGAGGGAACTGACATTATTTGGAAGAGATCATGGAAAACTTCATGCCTAGGAGCTTCATCAAAAACGTGGAGTCGCCGGTAGAGAACAATTCAACAGAAGCTAGTAGATCCGTGATAAGATAAAAATGGTAGAGCAGCCAGAATTTTTCTTTTTCCTTTAAATTTTTATTTTGTCAATATACAATGTGGCTGATTATTATGGCCCATCACCGAAACCTCCCTCCCTCCTCCCTCTCCCCCCTCCCACCCAAGAATGTCCTTTCCTTTTGCGTGTTGTAACAACTTCAAAAAAATTGTAGTTGTTATATCTTCTTCCCCCCTCCCCGGTTATTTTGTGTGTGTGTGTGTGTGTGTGTGTGTGTGTGTGAGTGAATTTATTTATTTATTTTTAGCTCCCACCAATAAGTGAGAACATGTGGTATTTCTTTTTCTCTGCCTGACTCGTTTCACTTAATATTATTCTCTCAAGGTTCATCCATGTTGTTGCAAATAGCAGTATTTCATTTGTTTTTATAGCTGAGTAGATATACCACATTTTCTGTATCCACTCATCCAATGATGGACATTTGGGCTGGTTCCAACTCTTGGCTATTGTAAAGAGTGGAGCAGCCAGAATTTTAATAGAGAGAACCTGGAAAGGAGACATCCAAGATCTTGGGAATCACAGTTGATTTTGGGGTTTGGGAATGCTGTGCACATGCACCAGCTGCACTTACTCAGGAGTAATCAGCACGGCATGTGGGGAAGACTTGAAAGCATTCCTACACATAGACTGATCAAGACAAGGCAAAGCCTCACTGTCACAATGGGATTAAACACAAATTATGACCAATTATTGACTGAGCAATAACCAACTCTAACTCAGAGGGAACTCCTGGGAAGTAGGTTTTAAAATAAAATCACACTTGTCCCTGGAGTCTGGAAGACTGTGCATGCTGAAGCCTGTACCCTCTCAAAAGAAATCAGAGAGGGAACTTTCAAACGAATAGTCCCTGGATGAAGATGGGGCAAGATATGTAAACCCACTGTACTACAACAGCAGCCTCCAAGCTATAAACATATGATAAAGGGTAAAAAGTCTAATTGGCAAAGAGAGCTTAAGAACAATGGTGATGGTTAATTTTAAGTGTCAACTTGACTAGATTAAGGAATATGTAGAAACCTGGTAAAAAATAATTTTGGGGTGTGTCTATAAGGATGTTTCCAGAAGAGATTAGCATGTAAGGCTGAGTGGACTGGGTGAGAAGATCCACCCTCAGTATAGGCAGGCACCATCCAATCCACTGGGAGTTAGGAAGGAACAAAAAAGGAAAAGGCATATCTCTTGATCTATTTCTGCTACAATTGGGATACACTCTTCTCTCCTGCTTATGGAAGTCTGGACTGGAGATTCTTCAGCCTTTAGGTTCCAAGACTTATACCAGCAGCACCTCTGGCTCTCAGGCCTTTGGCCTCAGATTGAGAATCATACCATTGGCTTCCCTAGTTCTAAGTCTTCTGGACTTGGACTGAGCCCCACTACTGGCATCCTGTTTGCAGATGGCCTACCATGGGACTCCTCAGCCTTCACAATTGTATGAGCCAATTCCCCTAATAAATCCGCTCTCATGTATTTATATACATATCCTCTTGGTTCTGTCTCTTCAGAGAACTCTGACCAATACAACAACATTAAATTATAATTGGTTTATTGCACTCAGGACAACTCTAGGTAGCTAGGCAAAAGGATGATAAAAAGGGGGAAGATTGTTCTACAAACAAGAACATAACAGGTTGCAGACTGTTGAAGAAATAGACTTCTCAGAATTAGTTAAGCCAAGTCACTAAACCAATAAACAAATAATGGAGCAAGCAACAACAACAAAAACTTGTTATAGGTGGGGTATGGTCAGTATCCAATATTATTACTATATAGGTGGGGTATGGTCAGTATCTAATATTATTACTATACATTATTTAAAATGTCAAGTTTTCAAGAAAAAATATAAGACATGCAAAAAGAATTAGGAAAGAGTGGCCTATATGCAGGAAATAAAATAAGCAGGCAATGAAACAACTTCTGAAGGGTCTCATATTGTCAATTTAGCAAACACTTCAAAGCAGCTATTATGAATATATGTGAAAAAATAAAAGAAACCACATTTAAAGAATGAAAAGAGTACAAAAAACAGGAAATATCAATAAATAGAAAGCATTATTATTAAAAAATAACCAAATGGAAATTCTGCAATAGAAAATGCAATAATTAAAATTTTTAAATTCGCTAGAGGGGCTCAACAGTAGATTTTTGCAGGCAGAGGATGAACTTGTCAACTTGCAGATAGATCAATAGATTCAGCAATCTGAAGAACAGAGAGAAAAAAGACAAATGAACGAAGTGTATATATAATGGGAATGCCAGAATGAGAAAAGAAATAGAGACATAAAATATATTTGAAGACTCAATGGCTAAAATGTACCCAAATTTGACCAAAAAAAAAAAAAAAGAAAAATGAATTTGCACATCCAAGAAGCTCAACAAAATCCAAGTAGTATAAATACAAAGTAGTACAATCAAAATCATCGTAGTCAAAATGTTGAAAACTAAAGATAAAGAGAAAATCCTGAAAATTATCACATATAAGACATGCCCAATAAGCTTAACAGCTGACTTCTCATCAGAATCAATGAAGGCCAGAAAGCAGTGGAAGTACATATTCAAAGTGCTCAAAGAGTAAAACAAAAACAAACAGAAACCTCTCAACCAACAATCTTATTCTAGTAAAATTACCTTTCGAAAAAGAAGTCAAAATAAAGTCATGCCCAGATAAAGAAAAACAGAAAATTTGCTATCAGACTTGCTTTTCAAGGAATGCTAAAAAATGTTCTTCAGGCTGAAATCAGGTGAAACCAGACTGTAATTCTAATCCATGTAAAAAAATAAAGAGTGCTGACAAAGGTAATTATGTATATATAAAATATATATTATATATTTATATTTATGTATATATATATATTTATATTTATTTATATTTATATTGTGCATTTTATATATTTATAAAATTATATATATATATTAATACATCAGCTGTCTTTTAAAAGACATTATTAAAGAAAGTGAAAAGACAACACTCAGAATGGTATAAAATGTTTTCAAATCATATTCCAGTTATATAAGGGTCTTAATATGAAGAATATATAATGAACTCTTAAAACTCAATAATAAAAAAGAAATATAATGCAATTAAAAATGGCCAAAGGATCTGAATAGACATTTCTCCATAGATAATGTACAAATGGCCAATAAGCACATGGAATGATGCTAAACATAATCAGTCATTACAGAAATGCAAATCAAAACTACTACGAGATACCACTTCACATTCACTAGCATGGCTACAATCAAAACAAAATCAGACAGTAACAAGTATTAATAAGATGTAAAGGAACTGGAACCCTCATGCACTACTGGTGGGAAAGTAATATGTTGAAAATTTGGATAACAGTTTGGCAGCTCCCCAAAATGTGAAGCAGAATTAGTCTATGACCTAGCAATTTCACTCCTAGTTACGAATACAGGAGAATTGAAAACATTCAGTACAAACATTTGTACACATATGTTAATTACAGCATTATCTATAACAGTCAAAAAATTAAAATAACTCCTATGTCTATTGACTGAAGAACTGGTAGACAACATGAGGTCTATGCATGCTATGGAATGTCATTAGGCAATAGAAGTGAGTCAAGTATTAACTGCTGCAATATGATTTATTTAATCTTGAAAACATGATGCTAGGTTAAAAGATCAGTCACAAAAGGCCACATATCATTTGATTCCATTTATATGAAATGTCCAGAATAGGCAGATCTACAGATCTAGAAGGTCAATTAGTGATTGCCTAGGGTTTGGGGTGGGGGAAATGAAGAGTGCCTGGTTTTCTTCTGGGGGAGACAAAAATGTTTTAAAATTAGGTAGTTGTGATGATTGTAAAACTTCATGAATATTCTAAAAACCATTGAATTGTACATTTAAAATGAGTGAATTGCAAGATGTAGTAAGTATATGTAAATAAAGCTATTTGAAAAAACAGAGCTAACAGGCTCAGAGGATTAATTAACACACCCTTGGTCACACTTCTAGTAAGTAGCACAACTGGGATCTGACTCTCTGATTGTCTGAGTGCAAACTCTTATTCTCTTTCCATTCCAAATGTCTCAGGCTGCTTTCTAATCCTGGGGTAAAAATTGTCTGTGAACCAGCACTTTGCAGAGATAGATTCAAAGGAGAAGTTTATGTTGCTTCCCTTACACATCAGTGGGCTCTTCATTCAAAGCACAGACGCCCTTTAGTGAAGTCTCCCACTATGTTTATTGAACAGTAGAAAATAATGACAGCGATTTACAGAAACCATGTGGGCAGATTTATTATGTTGCTTCCCTTACACATCAGTGGGCTCTTCATTCAAAGCACAGACGCCCTTTAGTGAGGTCTCCCACTATGTTTATTGAACAGTAGAAAACAATGACAGCGATTTACAGAAACCATGTGGGCAGATTTGTAGGTAGCTGAAGCTGCCGATCTGAAAAACACTGTGCTGCAAGCACAGTCTGTTCTTACAGATTTCAAAATCCCTCCAATAAAGGATATGTTTCCTTCCTCTTCTTAGGGAAGAACCCCACCCCAGATCAGTCCCCAAAGTGCTGTCTGCTCTCGCCAGTCTGGCCCGTAGCCAAAGTTGGTCATGGCCCCTCTCAATGAGTTAGCATTAAGGAGAGCTCTCAGATGTACCAACACAAAGTAAAGGGGCAAGTTCCCAAACATAATGATATTAGAAAGTGTAAAACCTTTACACAAAAGAACTGCAGCTGTAATAGACACTCCACCAGAGAGAGAGATAATGGAGGCCTGGTTTCCTTCCCAGGCCCTCTACTCACCATCCAGAACATGGCCTTTGCATAAGACAAGCCATGCCTGCTTCACCTTGTAATCCAATTCCCACTTTTTCTCTTGCTTGAAATTGTGTGTGTGTGTGGAGTGGGGAGTGAAGATCTGGCTGTGTGAAGTGGTCTCAATATAATGTGCCATGAAAATTGCATTTTTTTAAAAATAAAATGGATTTATGAGCAATAATTAAACGAAGTAGTAGAATGGAGAAAGCTCATTCCTACACATGAGTCTGTATCCAGTATTCTCTGAATCTCGTGACCTTTCTACTGAAATGCCAGAGTTTTCTAGTTTGTTCTATGAAATGCCGCTGTAGATAGCTATGTTCTCAGGGTGCACCCTAGCTCTCACTTTACTTTGTGTGAAACTGAACATCTCTGCAATAGAAAAATGAATGATTTTTTTTGCAGAAGTCCTTCGTGGAATAAGNAAAAATAAAATGGATTTATGAGCAATAATTAAACGAAGTAGGAGAATGGAGAAAGCTCATTCCTACACATGAGTCTGTATCCAGTATTCTCTGAATCTCGTGACCTTTCTACTGAAATGCCAGAGTTTTCTAGTTTGTTCTATGAAATGCCGCTGTAGATAGCTATGTTCTCAGGGTGCACCCTAGCTCTCACTTTACTTTGTGTGAAACTGAACATCTCTGCAATAGAAAAATGAATGATTTTTTTTGCAGAAGTCCTTCGTGGAATAAGTCAACATGTCAAATACACAGAGAAAGGTCACATTAATATCTGCAGGACACTCAATCAGGGAGAAACTGCATGGACTCTGGTTGGACAATTCCTTCCTAAGTACTAACACCCTGACAGGAAATGATTACCTGGACAGAATATGTAGACTATTTTGCATTGCTTGTTTAACCTGTGTTTTCTTCAGACACCATATGTTCAGTAACTACAAAAAGGATTTGGATTAACAAATATGTTTTAAGTAGAAAGAATAAGAAAACAAATTATATTCATTAATGCTATAGATGACTATATATAATATATGAGTATAATTGTACACACTTACATATTATATACAATTTTATATATATAGTATTTTATATATGCAATGAGAGGTGTGTGTGTGTGTGTATATATATATATATATGCCTAATGTAATCGATAAGGTTTTCAACCAGCCTCTTAATTACACGGGTATCAATTACCAGAACAAGTGTAAGAAAGCTAGCTAAACCCTTCCTCAAAGATTTCTAGATCTCTCTGGCACACTGGGCTGAAATCCTAACATTTTCTTCTTTTTTGCACAGTGCTTAAGGCCAGTTTCTCTGGTCTATTAACTGACTTGTAGAAAGGAAGAGTAAATTGTCCTTGACTGCACAAACACCCCTGACTTTTTTTCCATGAATACAAATGGAAGATTTTTAAAGCTTGGCAGTTTGCAAAGACATGACTCCCAAGACAAATT